>NW_027315735.1:39526710-39529210 GCF_026437365.1 Eucyclogobius newberryi | reverse complement strand
TATGGCTCTGCTGGTTTCCCCTATGACCCTGCTGGTGTCCCTTATGACCCTGCTCATGTCCCTTATGTTAGTTTCTTAAGTTTCACTTCTCTAAGTTTCACGTCTCATGCCTGACAGCTAGGGGGCGATACTGTTCTGTTTACCTGTTATACGTGTCTGGGTGGAACCGAGGGAGACGTTGTTGTGTGGCTAACGTGAACGTGGTGTTCACAAAATAAATGAACCAAACCAAAGTGGAGTTATTATTTGGACTAACACCTTATGGTCCTACTGGTGTCCCTTATGGCCCTACTGGTGTCCCTTATGGCTTTGCTGGTTTCCCTTATGACCCAGCTGGTGTCCATTATGACCCTGCTCATGTCCCTTATTGCCCTTCTTGTGTCCCTTATGGCGCTGCTGGTGTCCGTTATGGGTCTGTGCCCCTTGTGTGCTTTCGTACATATCTCTTGTTGGTCCTTAGGTGTCTGTGCCCCGTGTGTGCTCTCGTACATAACCCTTGTTGGTCCTTAGGTGTCTGTGCCCCGTGTGTGCTCTCGTACATAACCCTTGTTGGTCCTTAGGTGTCTGTGCCCCGTGTGTGCTCTCGTACATAACCCTTGTTGGTCCTTAGGTGTCTGTGCCCCGTGTGTGCTCTCGTACATAACCCTTGTTGGTCCTTAGGTGTCTGTGCCCCGTGTGTGCTCTCGTACATAACCCTTGTTGGTCCTTAGGTGTCTGTGCCCCGTGTGTGCTCTCGTACATAACCCTTGTTGGTCCTTAGGTGTCTGTGCCCCGTGTGTGCTCTCGTACATAACCCTTGTTGGTCCTTAGGTGTCTGTGCCCCGTGTGTGCTCTCGTACATAACCCTTGTTGGTCCTTAGGTGTCTGTGCCCCGTGTGTGCTCTCGTACATAACCCTTGTTGGTCCTTAGGTGTCTGCAGATGTACAGGTTCTTGATGAGGCCGTCGCTCCGGGCCGTGTGGCCTCGAGGACAAAAGGACAGAAGGGGGCGCTCTTCACTCGCCGTGAACTTCATCTGCGCCAAATTATGGATGAAGAAGTTGAGTTTAGTGGCGACGCTTCCGAGACTCGACTCAATCAACCTGAAGACCACAAGAGGAGTTCAGAGAGTTAAGACCACAAGTCTCTGTGCCTCATAGAGACTATTTCTAAGTATAAGTACCTGGTAGTAGTAGTATAAGTTGGTGAAGTACATGGTAGTAGTGGTATAAGGACCTGGTGAAGTACATGGTAGTAGTGGTATAAGTACCTGGTGAAGTACCTGGTAGTAGTAGTATAAGTACCTGGTGAAGTACCTGGTAGTAGTAGTATAAGTTGGTGAAGTACATGGTAGTAGTGGTATAAGGACCTGGTGAAGTACATGGTAGTAGTGGTATAAGTACCTGGTGAAGTACCTGGTAGTAGTAGTATAAGTACCTGGTGAAGTACCTGGTAGTAGTAGTATAAGTTGGTGAAGTACATGGTAGTAGTAGTATAAGTACCTGGTGAAGTACATGGTAGTAGTGGTATAAGTACCTGGTGAAGTACATGGTAGTAGTAGTATAAGTACCTGGTGAAGTACATGGTAGTAGTGGTATAAGGACCTGGTGAAGTACATGGTAGTAGTAGTATAAGTACCTGGTGAAGTACATGGTAGTAGTAGTATAAGTACCTGGTGAAGTACATGGTGGCGTCGGCCTCAGACTCTTGGGGTCTCAAAGCGTCATAAACATATTTGAGGTCGTCCAGGTTCGACAGCTCTGGGATTCCACACGAAACCATCTGAAGTACACCAAGTATTCAGAGTATTCAGAGCTTCACTATCGTTATAGTCTTATTCCAAGGGTGCTCTGTGGGTGCTCTGTGGGTGCTCTCTATGGTGCTCTGTGGGGTGCTCTCTGTGGGTTTTCTCTGGGGTGCTCTCTGGGGTGCTCTGTGGGTGCTCTCTATGGTGCTCTCTGGGGTGCTCTGTGGGTGCTCTCTAGGGTGCTCTGTGGAGTGCTCTGTGGGGTGCTTTGTGGGTTCTTTCTGGGGTGCTCTGTGGGTGCTCTCTGGTGTGCTCTGTGGGTGCTCTCTGGGGTTCTCTCTGGGGTGCTCTTTGGGTGCTCTCTAGGGTGCTCTGTGGAGTGCTCTGTGGGGTGCTTTGTGGGTTCTTTGTGGGGTGCTCTGTGGGTGCTCTCTGGTGTGCTCTGTGGGTGCTCTGTGGGGTTCTCTCTGGGGTGCTCTGTGGGTGCTCTCTGGGGTTCTCTCTGGGGTGCTCTGTGGGTTCTCTCTGGGGTGCTCTGTGGGTGCTCTCTGGGGTGCTCTGTGGGTGCTCTCTGGGGTGCTCTGTGGGTGCTCTCTGGGGTTCTCTCTGGGGTGCTCTGTGGGTTCTCTCTGGGGTGCTCTGTGGGTGCTCTCTGGGGTGCTCTGTGGGTGCTCTCTGGGGTGCTCACCAGGCCCAGCAGGTGCAGGAACAGGTGTGCGTGTTTGCGGATCAGGTTGTAGGCTTCACAGCAAAGATCCACAAAGTCGTGGAAGC
>NW_027315735.1:39469210-39521710 GCF_026437365.1 Eucyclogobius newberryi | reverse complement strand
GAAAAGGTGGTGAGCGATGCGCACGTCTTTGATTCCTCTCCTCAGAAGAAACCGCACCAGAGAACTGTCCAGGTAACACTCGTACTTCAGCGCCTGAAGGTTCAACCAGACACAGACCAGGGTCAGGACCAGGACCAGGACCAGGACCAGGACCAGGACCAGGACTCAAAGAGCTCCTCACCTGAACGAGCTGTGGGAGGAAGTCGAGCAGCTCTGCGTCTGAGATGGAGTCCATCCACTGCACGGCCGTCCTCCTCAGCTCCTGGTCTGGGAATCTGACACGAGCAAAGACAAACCACAAACACAAGCTCTGAATCCAGGCTCCAGAAGAACCAGAGCTTGAGAAGAACCAGAGCTCCAGAAGAACCACGACGCCTTGAACCACATGAAGAACAGACGGTGTTCTTACTGAGCGTGCAGCAGTCCCAGAGCGTCCAGGGGCCCCAGACACGCCCACTGCCTCAGGAGGCCGTAGATCTCAGGCAGAACGGTCCACTGCCAGCAGGGGGCGCTGCTCAGGACCAGAGGCAGCGCTGCACTCTGAGCCTGGCAGAAGGAGCGCTTCTCCCACAGCAGACGCTTGTCCTCCGCCGTCAGCCTGAAACACAACCAACGTGGTACTACAACTCTGCAGCGCCAACAGCAAAAGCACTTGTAGTACTTGTAGTATTTGTAGTATTAGTAGTATTTGTAGTATTTGTAGTATTTGTACCAGAAAGCGGCCTTCTTGTGCAGTACGTCCTGCAGTTGGATCTGTGTCACTGAGTCCAGGCGGGCGAAGTCGTACTGAGGACAGAACTCTGCAGGAGGCGGAGTCGAGAAGTGAACCTCGAACGCAGACGTCGGGAAGTCCACCTTAAATACACAAACAGTCCACCTTAAATACACAAACAGTCCACCTTAAATACACAAACAGTCCACCTTAAACGCACAAACAGTCCACCTTAAATACACAAACAGTCCACCTTAAATACACAAACAGTCCACCTTAAATGCACAAACAGTCCACCTTAAACGCACAAACAGTCCACCTTAAACGCACAAACAGTCCACCTTAAATACACAAACAGTCCACCTTAAATACACAAACAGTCCACCTCAAACGCACAAACAGTCCACCTTAAATACACAAACAGTCCACCTTAAACGCACAAACTGTCCACCTTAAATACACAAACAGTCCACCTTAAATACACAAACAGTCCACCTTAAACGCACAAACAGTCCACCTTAAATACACAAACAGTCCACCTTAAACGCACAAACAGTCCACCTTAAATACACAAACAGTCCACCTTAAACGCACAAACAGTCCACCTTAAATACACAAACAGTCCACCTTAAACGCACAAACAGTCCACCTTAAATACACAAACAGTCCACCTTAAACGCACAAACAGTCCACCTTAAATACACAGTCCACCTTAAATACACAAACAGTCCACCTTAAATGCACAAGCAGTCCACCTTAAACGCACAAACAGTCCACCTTAAATACACAAACAGTCCACCTTAAACGCACAAACAGTCCACCTTAAATACACAAACAGTCCACCTTAAATGCACAAACAGTCCACCTTAAATAAACAAACAGTCCACCTTAAACACACAAACAGTCCACCTTAAATGCACAAGCAGTCCACCTTAAACGCACAAACAGTCCACCTTAAATACACAAACAGTCCACCTTAAACACACAAACAGTCCACCTTAAACGCACAAGCAGTCCACCTTAAATACACAAACAGTCCACCTTAAACGCACACACAGTCCACCTTAAATAAACAAACAGTCCACCTTAAACACACAAACAGTCCACCTTAAATGCACAAGCAGTCCACCTTAAACGCACAAACAGTCCACCTTAAATACACAAACAGTCCACCTTAAACGCACACACAGTCCACCTTAAACGCACAAGCAGTCCACCTTAAATACACAAACAGTCCACCTTAAACGCACACACAGTCCACCTTAAATAAACAAACAGTCCACCTTAAACACACAAACAGTCCACCTTAAATGCACAAGCAGTCCACCTTAAACGCACAAACAGTCCACCTTAAATACACAAACAGTCCACCTTAAACACACAAACAGTCCACCTTAAACGCACAAGCAGTCCACCTTAAATACACAAACAGTCCACCTTAAACACACAAACAGTCCACCTTAAACGCACAAGCAGTCCACCTTAAACGCACAAGCAGTCCACCTTAAAATGTTTGTCAGAGGTCTTATGAGGGATATGATCCATGACCCATGAACCATGACCCTGACCTCTTGACCTCTTGACCTCTGCTGTTACCTGCAGAATGACACTGTCTGGTTGGCTGAAGTTTGGGCAGCTGGAGCGAGCGCTGGATCCAGAGCTCGAGGGCCAAAGACCGAGCAGTTTACGCCCACACGTCAGGACGCTTCAACAAGAGAAACAAGTTAGGACTAAACCAGGCCTAAACCCGGCCTAAACCAGGTCGAAAGCAGGACTAAAGCAGGCCTAAAGCAGGCCTAAACCAGGTCTAAACCAGGTCTAAACCAGGTCTAAACCAGGACTAAACCAGGCCTAAACCAGGTCTAAACCAGGTCTAAACCAGGTCTAAACCAGGACTAAACCAGGTCTAAACCAGGTCTAAAGCAGGCCTAAACCAGGACTAAACCAGGTCTAAACCAGGTCTAAACCAGGTCTAAACCAGGACTAAACCAGGCCTAAACCAGGTCTAAACCAGGTCTAAACCAGGTCTAAACCAGGACTAAACCAGGTCTAAACCAGGTCTAAACCAGGCCTAAACCCGGCCTAAACCAGGTCGAAAGCAGGACTAAAGCAGGCCTAAACCAGGTCTAAACCAGGTCTAAACCAGGTCTAAACCAGGACTAAACCAGGTCTAAACCAGGTCTAAAGCAGGCCTAAACCAGGACTAAACCAGGTCTAAACCAGGTCTAAACCAGGTCTAAACCAGGACTAAACCAGGCCTAAACCAGGTCTAAACCAGGTCTAAACCAGGTCTAAACCAGGACTAAACCAGGTCTAAACCAGGTCTAAACCAGGCCTAAACCCGGCCTAAACCAGGTCGAAAGCAGGACTAAAGCAGGCCTAAAGCAGGCCTAAACCAGGTCTAAACCAGGTCTAAACCAGGTCTAAACCAGGACTAAACCAGGCCTAAACCAGGTCTAAACCAGGTCTAAACCAGGTCTAAACCAGGACTAAACCAGGTCTAAACCAGGTCTAAAGCAGGCCTAAACCAGGACTAAACCAGGTCTAAACCAGGTCTAAACCAGGTCTAAACCAGGACTAAACCAGGCCTAAACCAGGTCTAAACCAGGTCTAAACCAGGTCTAAACCAGGACTAAACCAGGACTAAACCAGGACTAAACCAGGCCTAAACCAGGACTAAACCAGGCCTAAACCAGATCTAAAGCATAACTAAAGTAGGCCTAAACCAGGCCTAAACCAGGTCTAAACCAGGTCTAAACCATAACTAAAGCAGGCCTAAACCAGGTCTAAACCAGGTCTAAACCAGGACTAAACCAGGACTAAACCAGGACTAAACCAGGCCTAAACCAGGCCTAAACCAGGTCTAAAGCATAACTAAAGCAGGCCTAAACCAGGTCTAAACCAGGTCTAAACCAGGACTAAACCAGGACTAAACCAGGACTAAACCAGGACTAAACCAGGACTAAACCAGGTCTAGACCAGGTCTAAAGCATAACTAAAGCAGGCCTAAACCAGGTCTAAACCAGGTCTAAACCAGGTCTAAACCAGGCCTAAACCAGGACTAAACCAGGCCTAAACCAGGTCTAAAGCATAACTAAAGCAGGCCTAAACCAGGCCTAAACCAGGTCTAAACCAGGACTAAACCAGGACTAAACCAGGACTAAACCAGGACTAAACCAGGTCTAGACCAGGACTAAACCAGGACTAAACACTCACTGTCTGAAGTTGAACAGGGGCATGCAGACCCAGCCCAGAGCCTCCACACTGCGCTTCACTCTGCTCTTCTCCTCGGCTCCTCCAGGGGGCGGCAGAGCACTGGCAAAGAGTGTCACTGTCAGCACCGACTCACGAGGAAGCTGGGTTATCTGCACCGGGAAACAAACCCTGAAGAAGAAGAGACCGGGTTAACCCAGGACCAGGACCGGACCAGAATCGGACCAGGACAAGGACCAGGACAAGGACCAGGACAAGGACCAGGACAAGGACCAGGACCAGGACCAGGACCAGGACCAGGACAAGGACCAGGACCAGGACCAGGACCAGGACCAACAGTTGGACTCGGGGGGGGGGGGGCGCAGTTACCTGTGGTCCCATGTGACCAGGTGGAACAGGTATTTGGACACGCCCTGTTTGGAGGTGTGTTGAGGCGCGCACAGCTCTGCTCCTCCGTGTGTCAGTGAACAGGACAGGAAGAAGCCCTCGTAACTGGAACACAAACAGACACATTTAAAGAGACAAACAAAGACACCGTAGATCTAGTGACCAGCAGGGTCAGAGGTCACCAGCAGGGTCAGAGGTCACCAGTGACAACGGTTCATCTTCTAATTTGAAAGTTTGTGGTTTGAATCTTGCTCCAGACTTTAGTCAGACTTGGTTGAGTTCTTGGGCTCTTCAGGATCAAAACTCACTTTTTGTCTGTTTTAACCTCAAAAACACTGTTCTAACCCAGGTGATAGGGACTCTGTGGGCAGGGTTTACCTGGAGGCCCAGGTGATGGGGACTCTGTGGGCAGGGTTTACCTGGAGGCCCAGGTGATAGGGACTCTGTGGGCGGGGTTTACCTGGAGGCCCAGGTGATGGGGACTCTGTGGGCAGGGTTTACCTGGAGGCCCAGGTGATAGGGACTCTGTGGGCAGGGTTTACCTGGAGGCCCAGGTGATGGGGACTCTGTGGGCAGGGTTTACCTGGAGGCCCAGGTGATAGGGACTCTGTGGGCGGGGTTTACCTGGAGGCCCAGGTGATGGGGACTCTGTGGGCAGGGTTTACCTGGCGGCCCAGGTGATGGGGACTCTGTGGGCAGGGTTTACCTGGCGGCCCAGGTGATAGGGACTCTGTGGGCGGGGTTTACCTGGAGGCCCAGGTGATGGGGACTCTGTGGGCGGGGTTTACCTGGAGGCCCAGGTGATAGGGACTCTGTGGGCAGGGTTTACCTGGAGGCCCAGGTGATAGGGACTCTGTGGGCGGGGTTTACCTGGAGGCCCAGGTGATGGGGACTCTGTGGGCAGGGTTTACCTGGAGGCCCAGGTGATAGGGACTCTGTGGGCGGGGTTTACCTGGAGGCCCAGGTGATGGGGACTCTGTGGGCAGGGTTTACCTGGAGGCCCAGGTGATAGGGACTCTGTGGGCGGGGTTTACCTGGAGGCCCAGGTGATGGGGACTCTGTGGGCAGGGTTTACCTGGAGGCCCAGGTGATGGGGACTCTGTGGGCAGGGTTTACCTGGAGGCCCAGGTGATGGGGACTCTGTGGGCGGGGTTTACCTGGAGGCCCAGGTGATAGGGACTCTGTGGGCGGGGTTTACCTGGAGGCCCAGGTGATAGGGACTCTGTGGGCGGGGTTTACCTGGCGGCCCAGGTGATGGGGACTCTGTGGGCGGGGTTTACCTGGCGGCCCAGGTGATGGGGACTCTTTGGGCGGGGTTTAACTGGCGGCCCAGGTGATGGGGACTCTGTGGGCTGGGTTTACCTGGCGGCCCAGGTGATGGGGACTCTGTGGGCTGGGTTTACCTGGCGGCCCAGGTGATGGGGACTCTGTGGGCGGGGTTTACCTGGGGGCCCAGGTGATAGGGACTCTGTGGGTGGGGTTTACCTGGCGGCCCAGATGATGGGGACTCGGTGGGCGGGGTTTACCTGGCGGCCCAGATGATGGGGATTCGGTGGGCGGGGTTTACCTGGCGGCCCAAGTGATGGGGAATCTTTGGGCGGGGTTTAACTGGCGGCCCAGGAGATGGGGACTTTGTGGGCGGGGTTTACCCGGCGGCCCAGATGATGGGGACTCTGCGGGCGGGGTTTACCCGGCGGCCCAGATGATGGGGACTCTGCGGGCGGGGTTTACCTGGCGGCCCAGGTGATGGGGACTCGGTGGGCGGGGTTTACCTGGCGGCCCAGGTGATGGGGACTCGGTGGGCGGCGTACACGTTGAAGGAGAGCAGCGTGGACACAAGCCCCGCCTCCTGCACGGTGGCGGTGGAGGTCAGACTGTGAGCGCTCGGCTGGAAGTTTGCATTAAACGTGCTGCAGTACAAATGCACCAGGTCCAAGACGCCCGCCGTGACTTTCTCCACCACCATATCTGAGACGAGAGAGGAACATCAAACGAGGCTAACATTAGCTGCTCAGCTGTTTACATCTGTGTGATTCAGATTGGTCCAAACATTATGAGATAAACACAGTGTATTATTATTTTCTGCAAACGTTCTTTCACCCAGAGTTGCATGAGGGCATTCGCACACTCTGGTGAACATCTCACCTCGGTTCTCTCTCAGGACCAGAGCAGAAGCATCCTGGAAAGCATGAACAATGACGTTAGAAGGAGCCGTGCTTCATCAGGCCGGACACAGTGTAAACGATCACAATAAATTATCATATTCAATACTTTATGCCCCTCACACACACTAGCTTTAGCCACGCCCCTCACACGCACTAGCTTTAGCCACGCACCTCACACGCACTAGCTTTAGCCACGCCCCTCACACGCACTAGCTTTAGCCACGCCCCTCAAACGCACTAGCTTTAGCCACGCCCCTCAGACGCACTAGCTTTAGCCACGTCCCTCACACACACTAGCTTTAGCCACGTCCCTCACACACACTAGCTTTAGCCACGCCCCTCACACGCACAAGCTTTAGCCACGCCCCTCACACGCACTAGCATTAGCCACGTCCCTCACACGCACTAGCTTTAGCCACTTCCCTCACACGCACTAGCTTTAGCCACGCCCCTCACACACACTAGCTTTAGCCACTTCCCTCACACACACTAGCTTTAGCCACGCCCCTCACACACACTAGCTTTAGCCACTTCCCTCACACACACTAGCTTTAGCCACTTCCCTCACACACACTAGCTTTAGCCACGCCCCTCACACACACTAGCTTTAGCCACGCCCCTCACACACACTAGCTTTAGCCACGCCCCTCACACACACTAGCTTTAGCCACGCCCCTCACACACACTAGCTTTAGCCACGCCCCTCACACACACTAGCTTTAGCCACGCCCCTCACACACACTAGCTTTAGCCACGCCCCTCACACACACTAGCTTTAGCCACGCCCCTCACACACACTAGCTTTAGCCACGCCCCTCACACACACACTAGCTTTAGCCACGACCCCCTCACACACACTAGCTTTAGCCACGACCCCCTCACACACACTAGCTTTAGCCACGCCCCTCAGACGCACTAGCTTTAGCCACGTCCCTCACACACACTAGCTTTAGCCACGCCCCTCACACGCACAAGCTTTAGCCACGCCCCTCACACGCACTAGCATTAGCCACGTCCCTCACACGCACTAGCTTTAGCCACTTCCCTCACACGCACTAGCTTTAGCCACGCCCCTCACACACACTAGCTTTAGCCACTTCCCTCACACACACTAGCTTTAGCCACGCCCCTCACACACACTAGCTTTAGCCACTTCCCTCACACACACTAGCTTTAGCCACTTCCCTCACACACACTAGCTTTAGCCACTTCCCTCACACACACTAGCTTTAGCCACGCCCCTCACACACACTAGCTTTAGCCACGCCCCTCACACACACTAGCTTTAGCCACGCCCCTCACACACACTAGCTTTAGCCACGCCCCTCACACACACTAGCTTTAGCCACGCCCCTCACACACACTAGCTTTAGCCACGCCCCTCACACACACTAGCTTTAGCCACGCCCCTCACACACACACTAGCTTTAGCCACGACCCCCTCACACACACTAGCTTTAGCCACGACCCCCTCACACACACTAGCTTTAGCCACGCCCCTCACACACACACTAGCTTTAGCTTTTAAAGTATCAGGAGGATTTAGGGACCAGGACCAGAACCAGGACCAGGAACCAGGACCAGGAACCAGGACCAGGAACCGGTCTGGGACTGTAGAGTTGAGACTTACCTTGGTCACTTTAGGCGACACGCGGCAGGGACAGGCCGGCAGCAGGTTCAGGGCAGCTGTGACTTCAGGCGTCTCGATGGAAGCTAAAGAACTGCACAGAGCTTTGACCGACTGAACCAGACGCTCCACGTGAAGAGGAAGCTCCACCTGAGGGACACAAACCAGGTCTAAACCAGGACTAAACAAGAACTAAACCAGGACATTTAAACATTCTTAAACAAGGTAAGACACTTTTCAAATACAGTGGTAAATATAGATTCCTGTGTTCGTCACCAAATGAAACAAACTAGCTCTAAATTCTAATAATAATCTAACATTGGACGTGTGGTGTGTGAGAGCAGGAGCTCGAGGAGCTTCGCTTTCACAGAAACATCACATCCACCACATTCAGCACATTTATCAGACAAAACATCAGCGTCTGATTAACACTTTCTGTTCCTCATTTTCTAAAGTTTCAGCATTTTATTTCACCGCATTTAAGAGGACGAGGTTTGTCTGAAATAAAGTCACGTGACCCGGTGGTTTTGACCTCATGGAGCAGGAAACACTCGGCCTCGTTGTGGAAAGTGTCCAGCAGCAGCGTCAGCGCTTCTCTGTCACACAAACACATCATCTCACATTCAATCATTTAAACTGGGCGGAGTCTGGAATAATACGGTGCTGTGTGACTTGACAGGAAACAGCGCCCCCACCTGGTCACAGTCTGCTTGATGGGTCGCTCCTGCAGCAGAATGCCGTGGTTCATGGAGGACGACGTGTCATCGTCTTCCTTCTGGAAAAGAAGAACACAAGCGGGATATTAGGTGGGAGGGGCAGGGGGAGGAGCAGGGGGAGGGGCAGGGGGAGGGGCAGGGGGAGGGGCATGGGGAGGGGGCAAATGGCTGGAGAGACTTGAAACGGTCAGTACGGTTCGGCGCAGCTCGGTGTTGATGTGGGCTCTTCTGACGAGGCGTAATCGCACGTCCCAGTCGAACTTCAGACACTGCTGCACGAACTCCAGCGCCGCCAGAGTCTGAGAACTGAAACAAGAGACACGGTCCTGAATCCTCCCTTTGACTCAGATGCCCTCCCTGTGTGTGTCAGATGCCCTCCCTGTGTGTGTCAGATGCCCTCCCGTAGGCCGTACTTGGGCAGGTACTCGTCGAGGCCGCAGACCTTCAGCAGAAACTGGTCCACGTCCAGATCCTCCTGGTCCTGAGTGTAACACAGCGTCTGATAGATCAGAAGGTCCACAGTGGAGGAGCCTGAGGAGATGGAGAAAGATCAGGTTTAGACCCGGTTTAGACCCGGTTTGACCCTCTCATCGCCCCAGAACGAACACCATGTTCAAGCACAAGGTCCATCAGGTCACATGACACCAGGACACAGGAGGTCAATGATCCACTTTGTTGTCGTGTCCTCTGACCTCTGACCTTCAGGCGCGTGTCTTGGACACTCGGGTGAAAAGGGGCGGAGCTGTAGAGCACCACCTGGTGGTGAGTTGGATCCACTGGTGGAGGAGGAAGCCGGACAGACTTGGCAGACCCAAGTGCATTGTGGGAGTCTGTTGGGAACGTCTTGTGGAGGCTCTGTCAGGAGGGTCTTCACCTCACACCTCCAGGAGAGCTTCTCCCATGTCCCGGGGGACGCTGGGGACATTGAGTCTGAGTGGACCATGTTCTCCGCCTCCATTGTTGATGCGGCTCAGGGCTCAGATTAAGGATTTTCACTTGTGCAGCAGCTGCTAAACAATCCGTTAATTTTTCTAAATTTGTATAGCAATTTCATAATTGCATAGCAAAACACGAAAGTGACTAACAATCAATATTTTCCATTGATATAACACGATCATTTATTTAAATGTATTTGTAAACATTATATTAAAGAAAACTCTTAACAAATTAA
Organism: Eucyclogobius newberryi; assembly: GCF_026437365.1. Taxonomy (NCBI): domain Eukaryota; kingdom Metazoa; phylum Chordata; class Actinopteri; order Gobiiformes; family Gobiidae; genus Eucyclogobius; species Eucyclogobius newberryi. Next base: position 39,511,719 of record NW_027315735.1, on the reverse strand, counting down.
CTTTTAAACACTTTTAAAAAAAAAAATCTTTAAATAAAACTTGCAAATAAAATTAATTGTTAATTAAATTAAAAAGTTAACAAATTAATCAACACAAAGTCAGATGGCCTTATTTACAACTTTCTTCCATATCATCATCAATCAGATGACTATTTGCAGGAGTCTCATTTACATATTAATTGTCATTACACTTGGAAAAATAAAGGTTGCTGTGGCGTCCATCATGGTGTATTTTATGTTATTCAAATTGTACCGCTCTATTTGACATTCCATTCCATTTTTAGTTTTTCTACTTGATGACGGTCCCCAAGTACTCTCCTCTCGGCTCCGGCTGCACATTCGGATCCATGTAATTCGCTGCGCCCAAAATACGCATCTGATTGTTAAAAACGAGGTTGTGTCACTGCAGTGTAAATATGAGTATTTTGGCTGTGAATGATCTGCAAAGACTTTTGTGTTTAGGAGCTATTGACCTCGGAAGTCTGAATCTGTGACGCAAACTTTCACGTGGCTCCTCCCACTTTCAGACTCGAGCTCTGAGACAGCAGTGGGACTCGTCATGACAACACAGCGTCCCACATGTGTCAGGCCGTTATTGACGATCGATTGCCGAATGATCAGTACTTTTAGGCGCTTTGGTGATACAATTGAACACACATTTTTGTATCGCAAAAGCTGCGATACAAAAACACTTTTTTCTGACGAATGCATCGCATTTGAGAGAAATTGCGTCGCATTTTGCAATACCGCTTATTCTGAACCCTGCGGCTGCTCAGAGCTGTGGTCACATGGTCTCCGGTGCCTGTCGCGGCGGCAACTCCCGAACCCCCGAACCCGGTGGTGGACACCGGAAGTGAGGGATGTCGTCAGGCTGAAGAAGGAGGTCTATCAGGCCACTCTGGCTTTAGGTCTCCTGAGGTCATTGACAGGTATCAGGCCAAGCGGGCGCAGCTCGTGCTGTGCAGGGGGACAAACCAGGGCCTGGGAGGAGTTTGGGGAGGAGTTTGGGGAGGAGTTTGGGGAGGCCATGGAGGAGGACTATCAGTCGGCACCAAAGAAATTCTGGCAAACCGTCCGGCGCCTCAGGAGGAGGAAGCAGTGCTTCACCAACACCGTTTACGGTGCAGGTGGAGACCTGCTGACCTCTGACCTCTGACCTCGACTGAGGATGTGGTCGGACGGTGGAAGGACTCTGAGGGCCTCCTTAATCCCACTGTCACGTCTTCTGAAGAGGAAGCAGAGACCGAGGACTCAGAGGCGACTCGTCCATCACCCAAGCTGAAGTCACTGAGGTTGTTGTCAAACTCCTCTGTGGCTCCTCAGTGGCTCCTCTGTGGCTCCTCGGTGGCTCCTCAGTGGCTCCTCGGTGGCTCCTCAGTGGCTCCTCGGTGGCTCCTCGGTGGCTCCTCGGTGGCTCCTCAGTGGCTCCTCAGTGGCTCCGGGATGAGATCCTGAGGACCTAAAGATGTTGTAGGACTGTCTCTGACACGTCTCTGTAACAGGACGTGGTGGTCGGGGACAGTGTCTCTGGACTGGCAGACCGGGGTGGTGGTCCCTCTGTTCAAGAAGAGGGACCAGAGGGTGTGTCCCACCTACAGAGGGATCACACTCCTCAGCCTCCCATAAGGTCTATTCCAGGTCCTGGAGGAGAATCTGACCCATAGAACCTCAGATTCAGGAGGAGCAGGTTTAGGTCCTGGTGGTGCAACACTGGAACAGCTCTAGACTCTCCACCAGGGGGCGCAAGGGTTCATGGGAGTTTGCACAGTCACATGTGCTTTGTGGACCTGGAGAAGGCTTTGGACCGTGTCCCTCGGGGTGTCCTTTGGGGGGTGCTCCGGGAGTACGGGGTCCGGGGCCCTTTGCTCAGGGCTGTCCGGTCCCTGTCTGACAGGAGCAGGAGCTGTGGTCACTGCAGTAAGTCAGACCTGTTCCCAGTGAGGGACTCCTCAGGGCTGCGCTTTGTCACCGCTTCTGTTCATAGTTTTTATGGACAGAATTTCTAGGTGTCGGAGGGTGTGGGTGTGGTCAGGGGTCGGAGGGTGGGGGGTCCTTGCCCCAAGTGGAGGAGTTCAAGTATCTCGGGGTCTTGTTCACGAGTGAGTGAAGGAGTTGAAAGACAAAGCTCTCGATTTACTGGTCACTCTACGTTCTGACCTCACCTATGGTCATGAGCTTTGGGTAATGACCCGAAGGACAAGATTGCGGATACAAGTGGTCGAAATGAGTTTCCTCTGCCGGGTGGCTGGGCACTCTCTTAGAGATAGGGGGAGGAGCTCGGCCACACAAGAGGAGCTCGGAGTAGAGCCGCTGCTCCTCCTGGGTATGTCCCACCAGGAAGAGGCCCCGTGGAAGACCCAGGACACGCTGGAGGGACTATGTCTCTCGGCTGGCCTGGGAACGCCTCGGGATCCCCCCGGAGGAGTTGGAAGAAGTGTCTGGGGAGAGGGAAGTCTGGGAGTTCCTGCTTAAACTGCTGCTCCCGTGACCCGGCCCCGGAGAAGAGGAAGAAGAAGAAGAAGATGGACTTTGGTGTTTAGTGGTACTGCATCTCTCACCGTCGCAGGTGAAGGCCAGCGGTTCTCGGACCCAGTCACAGCTCACACAGACCCGGACCGAGACCCCCAGACCCTGGATCAGGTCCGGACTCAGGCACGGAGACCACACGAAGCCCGGGTTTGAGACCGAGTCCGAGTGCGGGAAAGCCGAGCGCAGCCTGGAACCAAACACAACATGAGGATTCAAAACACTGGAGCTGAAGTCTGCTTAACTCTGGGTCACATGACTCTAGAGCCAGGACGCCGTCAGGATCAGTATCAGTAGTATCAGTATCAGTAGTATCAGTAGTATCAGTATCAGTAGTATCAGTAGTATCAGTATCAGTAGTATCAGTATCAGTAGTATCAGTAATAGTATCAGTAGTAGTATCAGTAGTAGTATCAGTATCAGTAGTATCAGTATCATCAGTATCAGTATCAGTAGTATCAGTATCAGTAGTATCAGTAGTATCAGTAGTATCAGTAATAGTATCAGTAGTATCAGTAATAGTATCAGTAGTATCAGTATCAGTAGTATCAGTATCAGTAGTATCAGTAGTATCAGTAGTATCAGTAGTATCAGTAATAGTATCAGTAGTAGTATCAATATCAGTAGTATCAGTATCAGTAGTATCAGTATCACTAGTATCAGTATCAGTAGTATCAGTAGTATCAGTAGTATCAGTAATAGTATCAGTAGTAGTATCAATATCAGTAGTAGTATCAGTATCAGTAGTATCAGTATCATCAGTATCAGTAGTATCAGTATCAGTATCAGTAGTATCAGTATCAGTAGTATCAGTAGTATCAGTATCAGTAGTATCAGTAGTATCAGTATCAGTAGTATCAGTAATAGTATCAGTAGTAGTATCAGTATCAGCAGTAGTATCAGTATCAGTAGTAGTATCAGTAGTATCAGTATCACTAGTATCAGTATCAGTAGTATCAGTAGTATCAGTATCAGTAGTATCAGTAGTATCAGTAGTATCAGTATCAGTAGTATCAGTAGTATCAGTAGTATCAGTATCAGTAGTATCAGTAATAGTATCAGTAGTAGTATCAGTATCAGTATCAGTAGTAGTATCAGTAGTATCAGTATCACTAGTATCAGTATCAGTAGTATCAGTAGTATCAGTATCAGTAGTATCAGTAGTATCAGTAGTATCAGTAGTATCAGTATCAGTAGTATCAGTAGTATCAGTAGTATCAGTATCAGTAGTAGTATCAGTATCAGTAGTATCAGTATCAGTAGTATCAGTATCAGTAGTATCAGTATCAGTAGTATCAGTAATAGTATCAGTAGTAGTATCAGTATCAGTAGTAGTATCAGTATCAGTAGTATCAGTATCATCAGTATCAGTAGTATCAGTAGCATCAGTATCAGTACTATCAGTAATAGTATCAGTATCAGTAGTATCAGTATCAGTAGTATCAGTATCAGTATCAGCAGTAGTATCAGTATCAGTATCAGTAGTAGTATCAGTAGTATCAGTATCACTAGTATCAGTATCAGTAGTATCAGTAGTATCAGTATCAGTAGTATCAGTAGTATCAGTATCAGTAGTATCAGTAATAGTATCAGTAGTAGTATCAGTATCAGTATCAGTAGTAGTATCAGTAGTATCAGTATCACTAGTATCAGTATCAGTAGTATCAGTAGTATCAGTATCAGTAGTATCAGTAGTATCAGTAGTATCAGTATCAGTAGTATCAGTAGTATCAGTAGTATCAGTATCAGTAGTAGTATCAGTATCAGTAGTATCAGTATCAGTAGTATCAGTATCAGTAGTATCAGTATCAGTAGTATCAGTATCAGTAGTATCAGTAATAGTATCAGTAGTAGTATCAGTATCAGTAGTAGTATCAGTATCAGTAGTAGTATCAGTATCAGTAGTATCAGTATCATCAGTATCAGTAGTATCAGTAGCATCAGTATCAGTACTATCAGTAATAGTATCAGTATCAGTAGTATCAGTATCAGTAGTATCAGTATCAGTATCAGTAGTAGTATCAGTATCAGTAGTATCAGTAGTATCAGTAGTATCAGTAGTATCAGTATCAGTAGTATCAGTAGTATCAGTAGTATCAGTAGTATCAGTATCAGTAGTATCAGTAGTATCAGTAGTATCAGTAGTATCAGTATCAGTAGTATCAGTATCAGTAGTATCAGTAGTATCAGTAGTATCAGTATCAGTATCAGTAGTATCAGTATCAGTATCAGTATCAGTAGTATCAGTAGTATCAGTATCAGTATCAGTATCAGTATCAGTATCCTTGTTACTCACACGTTGAGCATGTGGCAGAACGCAGCCACTTCCTCGTCTTTCTCCTCCGACACCTGGAACAGTTCATACCCAAAACCACTGCTGCGAGAGCCAATGGGAACCTGAGGAGAGACCAGGGGTCACACAGGGGTCACACCAGGGTCAGACCAGGGACGGACCAGGGTCACACCAGGATCAGACCAGGGTCAGACCAGGGACTACAGGTGACCCTCAGGTCTGAAGCTGTTCTGGACACGCACCGGGTCAGCTGACACTCTGCGCTGGTTCCGATTGGTCTTCACCGTCGGCAGGTAGGTTCTGGGCGGGACTTGAGGTGGGAGCGTCTTACTGCGGGCCACGGGCTTTCCCGGTTGGTCCATGCGCGGCCTGGGGGGCGGGGTCTTGTTCAGTCTGAGCAGTGATTGGTTGATGTTATCGAAGTCTGGGTCGACTTTGGGCTGAAAGAAAGAAACAGTCCAACTTTTCATATAACGTTCAAAACCTTCTCTTCAATAGAAAATGCACGTAAGCCTATTGTTGCTAACGTGCTGAGCTAGCTTTGTGTTGCTAACGTGCTACGCTAGCTTTGTGTTGCTAAGGCTCCACATAGTCGTTAGCATCAGTGGAAACACGGCGCTTTAGCACGAGATCAAGTCAGAGTTTGGAGACAAATGATTCTTTTGTGTTTCTCTGCTTTTTGCCTCTTGTTTTGGCCTGAGTCTGTGTTCTCTCTCTCGTCCAATCATCTGGCTGCGCTGTGAAGCTCCTCCCCCTGAGCTAAAGTCCACCTGGAGCCCAAGAGCCAGACGCTTTGGGAGCCAGAACCTCTCAGGGGCCACTTTGGATCCAGAGACTACAGACACTTCAAGAATGAACCAGTGGAAACGTGCCTCGTGTTTGTGAAGTGTGACGTCGCTCACCTCGACTTTGGAATGGTCAGTGTCGGGTGTGAACAGGTTGACGTCGCGGGGTGGGGCCCTGCAGGGGGGCTCTGAGGGCAGCTGTGCGGGGGCCCTGCAGGGGGGCTCTGAGGGCAGCTGTGTGGGGCCGATGGGCAGTCGGGGCGGCACGGCGGGTGGAGCATTGTCAGGGAAACTCTGGAAGCATTTGGTCTGAGAGTCTGTGGGTTTGCAGAGCTCCAGAGCCTCCAGGATGTACAGGGGCTCTCTGGGAGCGCTCACCCCAGGAGGAGGCACTCGAGCTGGGGTCGGAGTCGGCTTAGAGCCCCCAGGAAGGTCCAGAGCCGGGTCTGATCCAGACAGAACGCCTGCACCGGGGACATTACAAAACAACATGTAACTGTGGCTACGTTCACAAGCAAAACCCTGATCATGATCTGATTTCAGGAGTAGTCAGATTAGGGTTAGGGTCAGTTGAGAGTAATCTGATTCCTCTGATTGTTCGGTTAGAACTAGGAAAATCATTTAAAAAAGGACAAACTAATGTGTAATGTGTGTAACCACGTGAATGTGGTCGCTCTATAGACACAATAAAACTAGGTCAAACTTGGACAATTAATCGTCATCGACATTTGCAAGTCCCTTAACGTTACCAACAAAAAGATCCATATTGGTCGTGCCCTATTTGTAACCCCTGACCTTTGACCCAGGCTCTATTAGCTTCTGATAAAGATGCTAAAGATGCTAAAACGATGATGATTGTTTGGACTGTAAAACAAATTGTGGAGGTTCTGAGCTTTAAAATGATTTTACCGCAGAGGTTTGTGGTGAAGGCTTTGGACGCTGTGGGTCTCGGCCTCTCGATGGACTGGACCGTGGTTTTGGTCCTGGTCTGGTCCTGAGGCGGGGCGGGGGGGCAGATTTTGGGCGGGTCCTGAGGCGGGGCGGGGGGGCAGATTCTGGGCGGGTCCTGAGGCGGGGCGGGGGGGCAGATTCTGGGCGGGTCCTGGCTCCGGTTCTGGCTCCGGTCCTGGCCCCGGTCCTGGTCCCGGTCCTGGTCCCGGTCCTGGCCCCGGTCCTGGCTCCGGTCCTGGCTCCGGTCCTGGCCCCGGTCCTGGCCCCGGTCCTGGCTCCAGTCCTGGTCCTGGCCCCGGTCCTGGCCCCGGTCCTGGCTCCAGTCCTGGTCCTGGCCCCGGTCCTGTTTGATCCTGGACAGAGCGTCATACTCCATCTGCAGAGCCTCAGCCAGGACCAGCTCCTTCTGGGACAGACCCAGGGCCTCCAGGCTCCAGCCCGACTCAGGGGCCTCGCTCTGGGTGTGAGCCGCCGACATCAGGGGCCCCGGCTGAGAGATGAGAGAAGGAGAGAAGGTCAGTCCACTAAAACAGGACCTAAAAAGTTATTGGCATCTGACACACACAAAAGACAAGTGCGATTATGAAGGAAATGTTTCTACCATAAACATTTGTAGGAAGGAAAAGACAAACAATGAACAGGAAGAACCAGGACAGAACCAGGTCTAAACCAGGACTAAACCAGGACTAAACCAGAACTAAACCAGGACTGAACCAGGACTGAACCAGGACTGAACCAGGACTAAACCAGGACTGAACCAGGACTAAACCAGAACTAAACCAGGACTGAACCAGGACAGAACCAGGACTAAACCAGGACTAAACCAGGACTGAACCAGGACTGAACCAGGACTAAACCAGGACTGAACCAGGACTGAACCAGGACTAAACCAGAACTAAACCAGGTCTAAACCAGGACTGAACCAGGACTAAACCAGAACTAAACCAGGACTGAACCAGGACTGAACCAGGACTGAACCAGGACAGAACCAGGACAGAACCAGGACAGAACCAGGACTAAACCAGGACTAAACCAGGACTGAACCAGGACAGAACCAGGACTAAACCAGGACTAAACCAGGTCTGAACCAGGTCTGAACCAGGACTAAACCAGGACTAAACCAGGTCTGAACCAGGTCTGAACCAGGACAGAACCAGGACTAAACCAGGACTAAACCAGGACTAAACCAGGACTAAACCAGGACTGAACCAGGACTGAACCAGGACTAAACCAGGACTGAACCAGGACTGAACCAGGACTAAACCAGAACTAAACCAGGTCTAAACCAGGACTGAACCAGGACTAAACCAGAACTAAACCAGGACTGAACCAGGACTGAACCAGGACTGAACCAGGACAGAACCAGGACAGAACCAGGACAGAACCAGGACTAAACCAGGACTAAACCAGGACTAAACCAGGACTAAACCAGGACTGAACCAGGACAGAACCAGGACTAAACCAGGACTAAACCAGGTCTGAACCAGGACTGAACCAGGACTAAACCAGAACTAAACCAGGTCTAAACCAGGACTGAACCAGGACTAAACCAGAACTAAACCAGGACTGAACCAGGACTGAACCAGGTCTAAACCAGGACAGAACCAGGACTAAACCAGGACTAAACCAGGACTAAACCAGGACTAAACCAGGACTGAACCAGGACAGAACCAGGACTAAACCAGGACTAAACCAGGTCTGAACCAGGTCTGAACCAGGACTAAACCAGGACTAAACCAGGTCTGAACCAGGTCTGAACCAGGACAGAACCAGGACTAAACCAGGACTAAACCAGGACTAAACCAGGTCTGAACCAGGAAATAACCAGGACAGAACCAGGACTAAACCAGGACTAAACCAGGACTAAACCAGGACTAAACCAGGACTGAACCAGGACAGAACCAGGACTAAACCAGGACTAAACCAGGACTGAACCAGGACTGAACCAGGTCTGAACCAGGTCTGAACCAGGACTAAACCAGGACTAAACCAGGTCTGAACCAGGTCTGAACCAGGACAGAACCAGGACTAAACCAGGTCTGAACCAGGTCTGAACCAGGTCTGAACCAGGACTAAACCAGGACTAAACCAGGTCTGAACCAGGTCTGAACCAGGACAGAACCAGGACTAAACCAGGTCTGAACCAGGTCTAAACCAGGACTAAACCAGGACTAAACCAGGACTAAACCAGGACTAAACCAGGACTAAACCAGGTCTAAACCAGGACTAAACCAGGACTAAACCAGGACTAAACATGGACTGAACCAGGACTGAACCAGGTCTGAACCAGGTCTAAACCAGGACTAAACCAGGACTAAACCAGGACTAAACCAGGACTAAACATGGACTAAACCAGGACTAAACCAGGTCTAAACCAGGACTAAACCAGGACACAACCAGGACTAAACCAGGTCTAAACCAGGTCTAAACCAGGACAGAACCAGGACTAAACCAGGACTAAACCAGGTCTAAACCAGGTCTAAACCAGGACTAAACCAGGACAGAACCAGGACTAAACCAGGTCTAAACCAGGTCTAAACCAGGACAGAACCAGGACTAAACCAGGTCTAAACCAGGACTAAACCAGGACAGAACCAGGACTAAACCAGGACAGAACCAGGACTAAACCAGGACTAAACCAGGACAGAACCAGGACTAAACCAGGTCTAAACCAGGACAGAACCAGGACTAAACCAGGACTAAACCAGGTCTAAACCAGGACTAAACCAGGACAGAACCAGGACTAAACCAGGTCTAAACCAGGACAGAACCAGGACTAAACCAGGTCTAAACCAGGACTAAACCAGGACAGAACCAGAACTAAACCAGGACAGAACCAGGACTAAACCAGGTCTAAACCAGGACAGAACCAGGACTAAACCGGGACTAAACCAGGACTGAACCAGGTCTGAACCAGGACTAAACCAGGACAGAACCAGGACTAAACCAGGACAGAACCAGGACTAAACCAGGTCTAAACCAGGACAGAACCAGGACTAAACCGGGACTAAACCAGGACTGAACCAGGTCTGAACCAGGTCTGAACACATTTTGAAGGAAATTAACCGTTTCCATTATCGTCCTCGAGGGAAATAAAACAAAAACATGAATCCACCTGAACCCAGAGGAAGAGGAGGAGAGTTGATCCAACACTGGGCCCACATTAGGTCTTTCCTTCCTGCTGCTGTCAGACTTTATAACAAACACTGTTAGTCCTGAACACTCGCAATACTGACCTAACCATGTGCAATTCCATTATATGTGCAATTACTGTCGTGATTCATGTGCAATTACTGTGAAATCCATGTGCAATCCATGTGCCGTCGTGACATATATTCATGTGCAATTACTGTCGTGATCACATGCGATGGTATTTATGTATTTATGTATTTTTATCTTTATTATTTTTCCCCTCCATCCCTTGTTGGGTTTTGTCTATGGGAGTTTTTGTTTATAGGAGATCTTCTACTGACAGTTATGATCTGTTCTTTTCTTCTGTATCTACCTCTGTATCTACCTGCGTTGCATCAATGAAATTTCCCCATGTGGGACAATAAAGGAATATCTTATCTTATCTTACATTATGATCCAGGACATGGCCCACATTATGATCCAGGACATGGCCCACATTATGATCCAGGACATGGCCCACATTATGATCCAGGACATGGCCTACATTATGATCCAGGACTGGGCCCACCAGTATGATCCCGGACAGGGCCCACATTATGATCCCGGACAGGGCCCACATTGTGAACCCGAACATGATCCAGGACAGGGCCCACATTATGATCCCGGACAGGGCCCACATTATGATCCCGGACAGGGCCCACATTGTGAACCCGAACATGATCCAGGACAGGGCCCACATTATGATCCCGGACAGGGCCCACATTATGATCCCGGACAGGGCCCACATTATGATCCCGGACAGGGCCCACATTATGATCCCGGACAGGGCCCACATTATGATCCCGGACAGGGCCCACATTGTGATCCCGGACAGGGCCCACATTGTGAACCCGAACATGATCCAGGACAGGGCCCACATTATGATCACGGACAGGGCCCACATTATGATCCCGGACAGGGCCCACATTATGATCCAGGACAGGGCCCACATTATGATCCCGGACAGGGCCCACATTATGATCCCGGGTTTTAGCTCCTGTTTTTAGCTCCTGTTTTGTAGCTCATGTTTTGGCTCGTGTTTTTAGCTTGTGTTTTGTAGCTCGCGTAGCTCATGTTTTTATCTCGTATTTTGTAGCTCATGTTTTGTAGCTCATGTTTTGTAGCTCATGTTTTGTAGCTCATGTTTTGTAGCTCATGTTTTTATCTCATGTTTTGTAGCTCATGTTTTGTAGCTCATGTTTTGTAGCTCATGTTTTTATCTCATGTTTTGTAGCTCATGTTTTGTAGCTCGTGATTTGTAGCTCATGTTTTGGCTCGTGTTTTGTAGCTCATGTTTTTAGCTCATGTTTTGTAGCTCATGTTTTGTAGCTCATGTTTTGTAGCTCATGTTTTGTAGCTCATGTTTTGTAGCTCATGTTTTGTAGCTCATGTTTTGTAGCTCATGTTTTGTAGCTTGCGTTTTGTAGCTCGCGTAGCTCACGTTTTTAGCTCGTGATTTGTAGCTCATGTTTTGTAGCTCATGTTTTGTAGCTCATGTTTTGTAGCTCATGTTTTGTAGCTCATGTTTTTTGCTCCTGTTTTTAGCTCATGTTTTGTAGCTCATGTTTTTAGCTCATGTTTTTTAGCTCATGTTTTGTAGCTCATGTTTTTTGCTCCTGTTTTTAGCTCGTGTTTTGTAGCTCATGTTTTGTAGCTCATGTTTTGTAGCTCATGTTTTGTAGCTCATGTTTTGTAGCTCATGTTTAGTAGCTCATGTTTAGTAGCTCATGTTTAGTAGCTCATGTTTAGTAGCTCATGTTTAGTAGCTCATGTTTGGTAGCTCATGTTTGGTAGCTCATGTTTTGTAGCTCATGTTTTGTAGCTCATGTTTTGTAGCTCATGTTTTGGAGCTCATGTTTTGGAGCACATGTTTTGGAGCTCATGTTTTTAGCTCATGTTTTGGCTCATGTGTTGTAGCTCATGTTTTGTAGCTCCTGTTTTGTAGCTCCTGTTTTTAGCTCCTGTTTTGTAGCTCCTGTTTTGTAGCTCATGTTTGTAGCTCATGTTTTTAGCTCCTGTTTTGGCTCGTGTTTTTAGCTTGTGTTTTGTAGCTCGCGTAGTTCACGTTTTTAGCTCATGTTTTGTAGCTCATGTTTAGTAGCTCATGTTTAGTAGCTCGTGATTTGCAGCTCACATTTTTAGCTCGTGATTTGTAGCTCATGTTTTGTAGCTCATGTTTTGTAGCTCATGTTTTGTAGCTCATGTTTTGTAGCTCATGTTTTTAGCTCATGTTTTTAGCTCATGTTTTTAGCTCATGTTTTTAGCTCATGTTTTGTAGCTCATGTTTTGTAGTTCATGTTTTGTAGCTCATGTTTTGTAGCTCATATTTTTGGCTCATGTGTTGTAGCTCATGTTTTGTAGCTCATGTTTTGTAGCTCATGTTTTGTAGCTCCTGTTTTGTAGCTCCTGTTTTGTAGCTCCTGTTTTGTAGCTCATGTTTTGTAGCTCATGTTTTGTAGCTCATGTTTTGTAGTTCATGTTTTGTAGCTCATGTTTTGTAGCTCATATTTTTGGCTCATGTGTTGTAGCTCATGTTTTGTAGCTCCTGTTTTGTAGCTCATGTTTTGTAGCTCCTGTTTTGTAGCTCCTGTTTTGTAGCTCCTGTTTTGTAGCTCATGTTTTGTAGCTCATATTTTTAGCTCATGTTTTGTAGCTCATGTTTTGTAGCTCATGTTTTGTAGCTCATGTTTTGTAGCTCATGTTTTTAGCTCCTGTTTTGTAGCTCATGTTTTGGCTCGTGTTTTTAGCTTGTGTTTTGTAGCTCGCGTAGCTCACGTTTTTAGCTCGTGATTTGTAGCTCATGTTTTGTGGTTCATGTTTTGTCTCGTGTTTTGTAGCTCATGTTTTGTAGCTCATGTTTTGTAGCTCATGTTTTGTAGCTCATGTTTTGTAGCTCATGTTTTGTAGCTCCTGTTTTGTAGCTCCTGTTTTGTAGCTCCTGTTTTGTAGCTCATGTTTTGTAGCTCCTGTTTTGTAGCTCATGTTTTGTAGCTCATATTTTTAGCTCATGTTTTGTAGCTCATGTTTTGTAGCTCATGTTTTGTAGCTCATGTTTTGTAGCTCATGTTTTGTAGCTCATGTTTTGTAGCTCATGTTTTTAGCTCCTGTTTTGTAGCTCATGTTTTGGCTCGTGTTTTTAGCTTGTGTTTTGTAGCTCGCGTAGCTCACGTTTTTAGCTCGTGATTTGTAGCTCATGTTTTGTGGTTCATGTTTTGTCTCGTGTTTTGTAGCTCATGTTTTTAGCTCATGTTTGTAGCTCATGTTTGGTAGCTCATGTTTGGTAGCTCATGTTTTGTAGCTCATGTTTTTATCTCGTATTTTGTAGCTCATGTTTTGTAGCTCATGTTTTGTAGCTCATGTTTTTATCTCATGTTTTTAGCTCATGTTTTTAGCTCGCGTTTTGTAGCTCGTGATTTGCGGCTCACATTTTTAGCTCGTGATTTGTAGCTCATGTTTTATAGCTCATGTTTTGTCGCTCCTGTTTTGTTGCTCATGTTTTGTAGCTCGCGTAGCTCACCTTTTTAGCTCGTGATTTGTAGCTCATGTTTTGTGGTTCATGTTTTGTCTCGTGTTTTTAGCTCATGTTTGTAGCTCATGTTTTGGGCTCATGTTTGTAGCTCATGTTTTGTAGCTCATGTTTGTAGCTCATGTTTGGTAGCTCATGTTTGGTAGCTCATGTTTGGTAGCTCATGTTTGGTAGCTCATGTTTTGTAGCTCATGTTTTGTAGCTCATGTTTTTAGCTCATGTTTTGTAGCTCATGTTTTGTAGCTCATGTTTTTAGCTCATGTTTTGTAGCTCATGTTTTTAGCTCATGTTTTGTAGCTCATGTTTTGTAGCTCATGTTTTTAGCTCATGTTTTGTAGCTCGCGTTTTGTAGCTCGCGTTTTGTAGCTGGCGTAGCTCACGTTTTTAGCTCATGTTTTGTAGCTCATGTTTTGTCTCGTGTTTTTAGCTCATGTTTTTTAGCACATGTTTTGTAGCTCATGTTTTTTGCTCCTGTTTTTAGCTCGGGTTTTGTAGCTCATGTTTTGTGGTTCATGTTTTGTAGCTCATGTTTTGTAGCTCATGTCTTGTAGCTCATGTTTTGTAGCTCATGTTTTGTAGCTCATGTTTTTAGCTCATGTTTCGTAGCTCACATTTTTAGCTCATGTTTTTAGCTCGTGTTTTGTAGCTCATGTTTTGTAGCTCATGTTTTGTAGCTCATGTTTTGTAGCTCACATTTTTAGCTCACGTTTTTAGCTCATGTTTTTAGCTCGTGTTTTGTAGCTCATGTTTTGTAGCTCATGTTTTGTAGCTCATGTTTTGTAGCTCATGTTTTTAGCTCATGTTTTGTAGCTCATGTTTTGTAGCTCATGTTTTGTAGCTCATGTTTTTAGCTCATGTTTTTAGCTCATGTCTTGTAGCTCATGTTTTGTAGCTCATGTTTTGTAGCTCATGTTTCGTAGCTCACATTTTTAGCTCACGTTTTTAGCTCATGTTTTTAGCTCGTGTTTTGTAGCTCATGTTTTGTAGCTCATGTTTTGTAGCTCATGTTTTGTAGCTCATGTTTTTAGCTCATGTTTTGTAGCTCATGTTTTGTAGCTCATGTTTTGTAGCTCATGTTTTTAGCTCATGTTTCGTAGCTCACGTTTTTAGCTCATGTTTTTAGCTCATGTTTTTAGCTCATGTTTTTAGCTCATGTTTTGTAGCTCATGTTTTGAGCTTATGTTTATAGCTCGTGTTTTGTGGTTCATGTTTTGTAGCTCATGTTTTTAGCTCGTGTTTTGTAGCTCATGTTTTTAGCTCATGTTTTGTAGCTCATGTTTTGTAGCTCATGTTTTGTAGCTCATGTTTTGTAGCTCATGTTTTGTAGCTCATGTTTTGTAGCTCATGTTTTTAGCTCATGTTTCGTAGCTCACATTTTTAGCTCATGTTTTTAGCTCGTGTTTTGTAGCTCATGTTTTGTAGCTCATGTTTTGTAGCTCATGTTTTGTAGCTCACATTTTTAGCTCACGTTTTTAGCTCATGTTTTTAGCTCGTGTTTTGTAGCTCATGTTTTGTAGCTCATGTTTTGTAGCTCATGTTTTGTAGCTCATGTTTTTAGCTCATGTTTTGTAGCTCATGTTTTGTAGCTCATGTTTTGTAGCTCATGTTTTTAGCTCATGTTTTTAGCTCATGTCTTGTAGCTCATGTTTTGTAGCTCATGTTTTGTAGCTCATGTTTCGTAGCTCACATTTTTAGCTCACGTTTTTAGCTCATGTTTTTAGCTCGTGTTTTGTAGCTCATGTTTTGTAGCTCATGTTTTGTAGCTCATGTTTTGTAGCTCATGTTTTTAGCTCATGTTTTGTAGCTCATGTTTTGTAGCTCATGTTTTGTAGCTCATGTTTTTAGCTCATGTTTCGTAGCTCACGTTTTTAGCTCATGTTTTTAGCTCATGTTTTGTAGCTCATGTTTTTAGCTCATGTTTTGTAGCTCATGTTTTGAGCTTATGTTTATAGCTCGTGTTTTGTGGTTCATGTTTTGTAGCTCATGTTTTTAGCTCGTGTTTTGTAGCTCATGTTTTTAGCTCATGTTTTGTAGCTCATGTTTTGTAGCTCATGTTTTGTAGCTCATGTTTTGTAGCTCATGTTTGGTAGCTCATGTTTTGTAGCTCATGTTTTTAGCTCATGTTTTGGCTCATGTGTTGTAGCTCATGTTTTGTAGCTCCTGTTTTGTAGCTCCTGTTTTTAGCTCCTGTTTTGTAGCTCCTGTTTTGTAGCTCATGTTTTGTAGCTCATGTTTTGTAGCTCATGTTTGTAGCTCATGTTTTTAGCTCCTGTTTTGGCTCGTGTTTTTAGCTTGTGTTTTGTAGCTCGCGTAGCTCACGTTTTTAGCTCATGTTTTGTAGCTCATGTTTAGTAGCTCATGTTTAGTAGCTCATGTTTTGTAGCTAGTATTTTTAGCTCATGTTTTGTAGCTCATGTTTTGTAGCTCATGTTTTGTAGCTCATGTTTTGTAGCTCATGTTTTTAGCTCATGTTTTTAGCTCATGTTTTGTAGCTCATGTTTTGTAGCTCCTGTTTTGTAGTTCATGTTTTGTAGCTCATGTTTTGTAGCTCATATTTTTGGCTCATGTGTTGTAGCTCATGTTTTGTAGCTCATGTTTTGTAGCTCATGTTTTGTAGCTCATGTTTTGTAGCTCATGTTTTGTAGCTCATGTTTTGTAGCTCATGTTTTGTAGCTCCTGTTTTGTAGCTCATGTTTTGTAGCTCATGTTTTTAGCTCCCGTTTTTAGCTCCTGTTTTGTAGCTCATGTTTTGGCTCGTGTTTTGTAGCTCATGTTTTGTAGCTCATGTTTTGTAGCTCATGTTTTGTAGCTCATGTTTTGTAGCTCATGTTTTTATCTCATGTTTTGTAGCTCATGTTTTGTAGCTCATGTTTTGTAGCTCATGTTTTTATCCCATGTTTTGTAGCTCATGTTTTGTAGCTCGTGATTTGTAGCTCATGTTTTGTAGCTCATGTTTTTAGCTCATGTTTTTAGCTCATGTTTTGTAGCTCATGTTTTGTAGCTCATGTTTTGTAGCTCATGTTTTGTAGCTCATGTTTTGTAGCTCATGTTTTGTAGCTTGCGTTTTGTAGCTCGCGTAGCTCACGTTTTTAGCTCGTGATTTGTAGCTCATGTTTTGTGGTTCATGTTTTTAGCTCATGTTTTTTAGCTCATGTTTTGTAGCTCATGTTTTTTGCTCCTGTTTTTAGCTCGTGTTTTGTAGCTCATGTTTTGTAGCTCATGTTTTGTAGCTCATGTTTAGTAGCTCATGTTTAGTAGCTCATGTTTAGTAGCTCATGTTTAGTAGCTCATGTTTAGTAGCTCATGTTTGGTAGCTCATGTTTTGTAGCTCGCGTAGCTCACGTTTTTAGCTCATGTTTTGTAGCTCATGTTTTGTCTCGTGTTTTTAGCTCATGTTTTTTAGCACATGTTTTGTAGCTCATGTTTTTTGCTCCTGTTTTTAGCTCGGGTTTTGTAGCTCATGTTTTGTGGTTCATGTTTTGTAGCTCATGTTTTGTAGCTCATGTCTTGTAGCTCATGTTTTGTAGCTCATGTTTTGTAGCTCATTTTTTTAGCTCATGTTTCGTAGCTCACATTTTTAGCTCATGTTTTTAGCTCGTGTTTTGTAGCTCATGTTTTGTAGCTCATGTTTTGTAGCTCATGTTTTGTAGCTCACATTTTTAGCTCACGTTTTTAGCTCATGTTTTTAGCTCGTGTTTTGTAGCTCATGTTTTGTAGCTCATGTTTTGTAGCTCATGTTTTGTAGCTCATGTTTTTAGCTCATGTTTTGTAGCTCATGTTTTGTAGCTCATGTTTTGTAGCTCATGTTTTTAGCTCATGTTTTTAGCTCATGTCTTGTAGCTCATGTTTTGTAGCTCATGTTTTGTAGCTCATGTTTCGTAGCTCACATTTTTAGCTCACGTTTTTAGCTCGTGTTTTTAGCTCGTGTTTTGTAGCTCATGTTTTGTAGCTCATGTTTTGTAGCTCATGTTTTGTAGCTCATGTTTTGTAGCTCATGTTTTGTAGCTCATGTTTTTAGCTCATGTTTCGTAGCTCACGTTTTTAGCTCATGTTTTTAGCTCATGTTTTGTAGCTCATGTTTTTAGCTCATGTTTTGTAGCTCATGTTTTGAGCTTATGTTTATAGCTCGTGTTTTGTGGTTCATGTTTTGTAGCTCATGTTTTTAGCTCGTGTTTTGTAGCTCATGTTTTTAGCTCATGTTTTGTAGCTCATGTTTTGTAGCTCATGTTTTGTAGCTCATGTTTTGTAGCTCATGTTTTGTAGCTCATGTTTGGTAGCTCATGTTTTGTAGCTCATGTTTTTAGCTCATGTTTTGGCTCATGTGTTGTAGCTCATGTTTTGTAGCTCCTGTTTTGTAGCTCCTGTTTTTAGCTCCTGTTTTGTAGCTCCTGTTTTGTAGCTCATGTTTTGTAGCTCATGTTTTGTAGCTCATGTTTGTAGCTCATGTTTTTAGCTCCTGTTTTGGCTCGTGTTTTTAGCTTGTGTTTTGTAGCTCGCGTAGCTCACGTTTTTAGCTTGTGATTTGTAGCTCATGTTTTATCGCTTGTGTTTTGTAGCTCGCGTAGTTCACGTTTTTAGCTCATGTTTTGTAGCTCATGTTTAGTAGCTCATGTTTAGTAGCTCATGTTTTGTAGCTCATGTTTTGTAGCTCATGTTTTGTAGCTCATGTTTTGTAGCTCATGTTTTGTAGCTCATGTTTTGTAGCTCATATTTTTGGCTCATGTGTTGTAGCTCATGTTTTGTAGCTCATGTTTTGTAGCTCATGTTTTGTAGCTCATGTTTTGTAGCTCATGTTTTGTAGCTCATGTTTTGTAGCTCATGTTTTGTAGCTCATGTTTTGTAGCTCATGTTTTGTAGCTCATGTTTTTAGCTCCCGTTTTTAGCTCCCGTTTTTAGCTCCTGTTTTGTAGCTCATGTTTTGGCTCGTGTTTTTAGCTTGTGTTTTGTAGCTCGCGTAGCTCATGTTTTTATCTCGTATTTTGTAGCTCATGTTTTGTAGCTCATGTTTTGTAGCTCATGTTTTGTAGCTCATGTTTTGTAGCTCATGTTTTGTAGCTCATGTTTTGTAGCTCATGTTTTTATCTCATGTTTTGTAGCTCATGTTTTGTAGCTCATGTTTTGTAGCTCATGTTTTTATCTCATGTTTTGTAGCTCATGTTTTGTAGCTCGTGATTTGTAGCTCATGTTTTGTAGCTCATGTTTTTAGCTCATGTTTTTAGCTCATGTTTTGTAGCTCATGTTTTGTAGCTCATGTTTTGTAGCTCATGTTTTGTAGCTCATGTTTTGTAGCTCATGTTTTGTAGCTTGCGTTTTGTAGCTCGCGTAGCTCACGTTTTTAGCTCGTGATTTGTAGCTCATGTTTTGTGGTTCATGTTTTTAGCTCATGTTTTTTAGCTCATGTTTTGTAGCTCATGTTTTTTGCTCCTGTTTTTAGCTCGTGTTTTGTAGCTCATGTTTTGTAGCTCATGTTTTGTAGCTCATGTTTTGTAGCTCATGTTTTGTAGCTCATGTTTTGTAGCTCATGTTTTGTAGCTCATGTTTAGTAGCTCATGTTTAGTAGCTCATGTTTAGTAGCTCATGTTTAGTAGCTCATGTTTGGTAGCTCATGTTTTGTAGCTCATGTTTTGGAGCTCATGTTTTGGAGCACATGTTTTGGAGCTCATGTTTTTAGCTCATGTTTTGGCTCATGTGTTGTAGCTCATGTTTTGTAGCTCCTGTTTTGTAGCTCCTGTTTTTAGCTCCTGTTTTGTAGCTCCTGTTTTGTAGCTCATGTTTGTAGCTCATGTTTTTAGCTCCTGTTTTGGCTCGTGTTTTTAGCTTGTGTTTTGTAGCTCGCGTAGCTCACGTTTTTAGCTTGTGATTTGTAGCTCATGTTTTATCGCTTGTGTTTTGTAGCTCGCGTAGTTCACGTTTTTAGCTCATGTTTTGTAGCTCATGTTTAGTAGCTCATGTTTAGTAGCTCGTGATTTGCAGCTCACATTTTTAGCTCGTGATTTGTAGCTCATGTTTTGTAGCTCATGTTTTGTAGCTCATATTTTTAGCTCATGTTTTGTAGCTCATGTTTTGTAGCTCATGTTTTGTAGCTCATGTTTTGTAGCTCATGTTTTGTAGCTCATGTTTTTAGCTCATGTTTTTAGCTCATGTTTTTAGCTCATGTTTTTAGCTCATGTTTTGTAGCTCATGTTTTGTAGTTCATGTTTTGTAGCTCATGTTTTGTAGCTCATATTTTTGGCTCATGTTTTGTAGCTCATGTTTTTAGCTCATGTTTTGTAGCTCATGTTTTGAGCTTATGTTTATAGCTCGTGTTTTGTGGTTCATGTTTTGTAGCTCATGTTTTTAGCTCGTGTTTTGTAGCTCATGTTTTTAGCTCATGTTTTGTAGCTCATGTTTTGTAGCTCATGTTTTGTAGCTCATGTTTTGTAGCTCATGTTTTGTAGCTCATGTTTGGTAGCTCATGTTTTGTAGCTCATGTTTTTAGCTCATGTTTTGGCTCATGTGTTGTAGCTCATGTTTTGTAGCTCCTGTTTTGTAGCTCCTGTTTTTAGCTCCTGTTTTGTAGCTCCTGTTTTGTAGCTCATGTTTTGTAGCTCATGTTTTGTAGCTCATGTTTGTAGCTCATGTTTTTAGCTCCTGTTTTGGCTCGTGTTTTTAGCTTGTGTTTTGTAGCTCGCGTAGCTCACGTTTTTAGCTTGTGATTTGTAGCTCATGTTTTATCGCTTGTGTTTTGTAGCTCGCGTAGTTCACGTTTTTAGCTCATGTTTTGTAGCTCATGTTTAGTAGCTCATGTTTAGTAGCTCATGTTTTGTAGCTCATGTTTTGTAGCTCATGTTTTGTAGCTCATGTTTTGTAGCTCATGTTTTGTAGCTCATGTTTTGTAGCTCATATTTTTGGCTCATGTGTTGTAGCTCATGTTTTGTAGCTCATGTTTTGTAGCTCATGTTTTGTAGCTCATGTTTTGTAGCTCATGTTTTGTAGCTCATGTTTTGTAGCTCATGTTTTGTAGCTCATGTTTTGTAGCTCATGTTTTGTAGCTCATGTTTTTAGCTCCCGTTTTTAGCTCCCGTTTTTAGCTCCTGTTTTGTAGCTCATGTTTTGGCTCGTGTTTTTAGCTTGTGTTTTGTAGCTCGCGTAGCTCATGTTTTTATCTCGTATTTTGTAGCTCATGTTTTGTAGCTCATGTTTTGTAGCTCATGTTTTGTAGCTCATGTTTTGTAGCTCATGTTTTGTAGCTCATGTTTTGTAGCTCATGTTTTTATCTCATGTTTTGTAGCTCATGTTTTGTAGCTCATGTTTTGTAGCTCATGTTTTTATCTCATGTTTTGTAGCTCATGTTTTGTAGCTCGTGATTTGTAGCTCATGTTTTGTAGCTCATGTTTTTAGCTCATGTTTTTAGCTCATGTTTTGTAGCTCATGTTTTGTAGCTCATGTTTTGTAGCTCATGTTTTGTAGCTCATGTTTTGTAGCTCATGTTTTGTAGCTTGCGTTTTGTAGCTCGCGTAGCTCACGTTTTTAGCTCGTGATTTGTAGCTCATGTTTTGTGGTTCATGTTTTTAGCTCATGTTTTTTAGCTCATGTTTTGTAGCTCATGTTTTTTGCTCCTGTTTTTAGCTCGTGTTTTGTAGCTCATGTTTTGTAGCTCATGTTTTGTAGCTCATGTTTTGTAGCTCATGTTTTGTAGCTCATGTTTTGTAGCTCATGTTTTGTAGCTCATGTTTAGTAGCTCATGTTTAGTAGCTCATGTTTAGTAGCTCATGTTTAGTAGCTCATGTTTGGTAGCTCATGTTTTGTAGCTCATGTTTTGGAGCTCATGTTTTGGAGCACATGTTTTGGAGCTCATGTTTTTAGCTCATGTTTTGGCTCATGTGTTGTAGCTCATGTTTTGTAGCTCCTGTTTTGTAGCTCCTGTTTTTAGCTCCTGTTTTGTAGCTCCTGTTTTGTAGCTCATGTTTGTAGCTCATGTTTTTAGCTCCTGTTTTGGCTCGTGTTTTTAGCTTGTGTTTTGTAGCTCGCGTAGCTCACGTTTTTAGCTTGTGATTTGTAGCTCATGTTTTATCGCTTGTGTTTTGTAGCTCGCGTAGTTCACGTTTTTAGCTCATGTTTTGTAGCTCATGTTTAGTAGCTCATGTTTAGTAGCTCGTGATTTGCAGCTCACATTTTTAGCTCGTGATTTGTAGCTCATGTTTTGTAGCTCATGTTTTGTAGCTCATATTTTTAGCTCATGTTTTGTAGCTCATGTTTTGTAGCTCATGTTTTGTAGCTCATGTTTTGTAGCTCATGTTTTGTAGCTCATGTTTTTAGCTCATGTTTTTAGCTCATGTTTTTAGCTCATGTTTTTAGCTCATGTTTTGTAGCTCATGTTTTGTAGTTCATGTTTTGTAGCTCATGTTTTGTAGCTCATATTTTTGGCTCATGTGTTGTAGCTCATGTTTTGTAGCTCATGTTTTGTAGCTCATGTTTTGTAGCTCCTGTTTTGTAGCTCCTGTTTTGTAGCTCATGTTTTGTAGCTCATGTTTTGTAGCTCATGTTTTGTAGCTCATGTTTTGTAGTTCATGTTTTGTAGCTCATATTTTTGGCTCATGTGTTGTAGCTCATGTTTTGTAGCTCATGTTTTGTAGCTCATGTTTTGTAGCTCATGTTTTGTAGCTCATGTTTTGTAGCTCCTGTTTTGTAGCTCCTGTTTTGTAGCTCCTGTTTTGTAGCTCATGTTTTGTAGCTCCTGTTTTGTAGCTCCTGTTTTGTAGCTCCTGTTTTGTAGCTCATGTTTTGTAGCTCATATTTTTAGCTCATGTTTTGTAGCTCATGTTTTGTAGCTCATGTTTTCTAGCTCATGTTTTGTAGCTCATGTTTTGTAGCTCATGTTTTTAGCTCCTGTTTTGTAGCTCATGTTTTGGCTCGTGTTTTTAGCTTGTGTTTTGTAGCTCGCGTAGCTCACGTTTTTAGCTCGTGATTTGTAGCTCATGTTTTGTGGTTCATGTTTTGTCTCGTGTTTTGTAGCTCATGTTTTTAGCTCATGTTTTCGCTCATGTTTGTAGCTCATGTTTGGTAGCTCATGTTTTGTAGCTCATGTTTTTATCTCGTATTTTGTAGCTCATGTTTTGTAGCTCATGTTTTGTAGCTCATGTTTTTATCTCATGTTTTTAGCTCATGTTTTTAGCTCGCGTTTTGTAGCTCGTGATTTGCGGCTCACATTTTTAGCTCGTGATTTGTAGCTCATGTTTTATAGCTCATGTTTTGTCGCTCCTGTTTTGTTGCTCATGTTTTGTAGCTCGCGTAGCTCACCTTTTTAGCTCGTGATTTGTAGCTCATGTTTTGTGGTTCATGTTTTGTCTCGTGTTTTTAGCTCATGTTTGTAGCTCATGTTTTGGGCTCATGTTTGTAGCTCATGTTTTGTAGCTCATGTTTGGTAGCTCATGTTTGGTAGCTCATGTTTGGTAGCTCATGTTTGGTAGCTCATGTTTTGTAGCTCATGTTTTGTAGCTCATGTTTTGTAGCTCATGTTTTGTAGCTCATGTTTTTAGCTCATGTTTTGTAGCTCATGTTTTGTAGCTCATGTTTTTAGCTCATGTTTTGTAGCTCATGTTTTTAGCTCATGTTTTGTAGCTCATGTTTTGTAGCTCGCGTTTTGTAGCTCGCGTTTTGTAGCTCGCGTAGCTCACGTTTTTAGCTCATGTTTTGTAGCTCATGTTTTGTCTCGTGTTTTTAGCTCATGTTTTTTAGCTCATGTTTTGTAGCTCATGTTTTTTGCTCCTGTTTTTAGCTCGGGTTTTGTAGCTCATGTTTTGTGGTTCATGTTTTGTTGCTCATGTTTTGTAGCTCATGTCTTGTAGCTCATGTTTTGTAGCTCATGTTTTGTAGCTCATGTTTTTAGCTCATGTTTCGTAGCTCACATTTTTAGCTCATGTTTTTAGCTCATGTTTTGTAGCTCATGTTTTGTAGCTCACATTTTTAGCTCAGGTTTTTAGCTCATGTTTTGTAGCTCATGTTTTGTAGCTCATGTTTTGTAGCTCATGTTTTGTAGCTCATGTTTTTAGCTCATGTTTTGTAGCTCATGTTTTGTAGCTCATGTTTTGTAGCTCATGTTTTGTAGCTCATGTTTTTAGCTCATGTTTTTAGCTCATGTCTTGTAGCTCATGTTTTGTAGCTCATGTTTTGTAGCTCATGTTTCGTAGCTCACATTTTTAGCTCACGTTTTTAGCTCATGTTTTTAGCTCGTGTTTTGTAGCTCATGTTTTGTAGCTCATGTTTTGTAGCTCATGTTTTGTAGCTCATGTTTTTAGCTCATGTTTTGTAGCTCATGTTTTGTAGCTCATGTTTTGTAGCTCATGTTTTTAGCTCATGTTTCGTAGCTCACGTTTTTAGCTCATGTTTTTAGCTCATGTTTTGTAGCTCATGTTTTTAGCTCATGTTTTGTAGCTCATGTTTTGAGCTTATGTTTATAGCTCGTGTTTTGTGGTTCATGTTTTGTAGCTCATGTTTTTAGCTCGTGTTTTGTAGCTCATGTTTTTAGCTCATGTTTTGTAGCTCATGTTTTGTAGCTCATGTTTTGTAGCTCATGTTTTGTAGCTCATGTTTGGTAGCTCATGTTTTGTAGCTCATGTTTTTAGCTCATGTTTCGTAGCTCACGTTTTTAGCTCATGTTTTTAGCTCATGTTTTGTAGCTCATGTTTTTAGCTCATGTTTTGTAGCTCATGTTTTGTAGCTCATGTTTTGTAGCTCATGTTTTGTAGCTCATGTTTTGTAGCTCATGTTTTGTAGCTCATGTTTTTAGCTCCTGTTTTGTAGCTCATGTTTTGGCTCGTGTTTTTAGCTTGTGTTTTGTAGCTCGCGTAGCTCACGTTTTTAGCTCGTGATTTGTAGCTCATGTTTTGTGGTTCATGTTTTGTCTCGTGTTTTGTAGCTCATGTTTTTAGCTCATGTTTTCGCTCATGTTTGTAGCTCATGTTTGGTAGCTCATGTTTTGTAGCTCATGTTTTTATCTCGTATTTTGTAGCTCATGTTTTGTAGCTCATGTTTTGTAGCTCATGTTTTTATCTCATGTTTTTAGCTCATGTTTTTAGCTCGCGTTTTGTAGCTCGTGATTTGCGGCTCACATTTTTAGCTCGTGATTTGTAGCTCATGTTTTATAGCTCATGTTTTGTCGCTCCTGTTTTGTTGCTCATGTTTTGTAGCTCGCGTAGCTCACCTTTTTAGCTCGTGATTTGTAGCTCATGTTTTGTGGTTCATGTTTTGTCTCGTGTTTTTAGCTCATGTTTGTAGCTCATGTTTTGGGCTCATGTTTGTAGCTCATGTTTTGTAGCTCATGTTTGGTAGCTCATGTTTGGTAGCTCATGTTTGGTAGCTCATGTTTGGTAGCTCATGTTTTGTAGCTCATGTTTTGTAGCTCATGTTTTGTAGCTCATGTTTTGTAGCTCATGTTTTTAGCTCATGTTTTGTAGCTCATGTTTTGTAGCTCATGTTTTTAGCTCATGTTTTGTAGCTCATGTTTTTAGCTCATGTTTTGTAGCTCGCGTTTTGTAGCTCGCGTTTTGTAGCTCGCGTTTTGTAGCTCGCGTAGCTCACGTTTTTAGCTCATGTTTTGTAGCTCATGTTTTGTCTCGTGTTTTTAGCTCATGTTTTTTAGCTCATGTTTTGTAGCTCATGTTTTTTGCTCCTGTTTTTAGCTCGGGTTTTGTAGCTCATGTTTTGTGGTTCATGTTTTGTTGCTCATGTTTTGTAGCTCATGTCTTGTAGCTCATGTTTTGTAGCTCATGTTTTGTAGCTCATGTTTTTAGCTCATGTTTCGTAGCTCACATTTTTAGCTCATGTTTTTAGCTCATGTTTTGTAGCTCATGTTTTGTAGCTCACATTTTTAGCTCAGGTTTTTAGCTCATGTTTTGTAGCTCATGTTTTGTAGCTCATGTTTTGTAGCTCATGTTTTGTAGCTCATGTTTTTAGCTCATGTTTTGTAGCTCATGTTTTGTAGCTCATGTTTTGTAGCTCATGTTTTGTAGCTCATGTTTTTAGCTCATGTTTTTAGCTCATGTCTTGTAGCTCATGTTTTGTAGCTCATGTTTTGTAGCTCATGTTTCGTAGCTCACATTTTTAGCTCACGTTTTTAGCTCATGTTTTTAGCTCGTGTTTTGTAGCTCATGTTTTGTAGCTCATGTTTTGTAGCTCATGTTTTGTAGCTCATGTTTTTAGCTCATGTTTTGTAGCTCATGTTTTGTAGCTCATGTTTTGTAGCTCATGTTTTTAGCTCATGTTTCGTAGCTCACGTTTTTAGCTCATGTTTTTAGCTCATGTTTTGTAGCTCATGTTTTTAGCTCATGTTTTGTAGCTCATGTTTTGAGCTTATGTTTATAGCTCGTGTTTTGTGGTTCATGTTTTGTAGCTCATGTTTTTAGCTCGTGTTTTGTAGCTCATGTTTTTAGCTCATGTTTTGTAGCTCATGTTTTGTAGCTCATGTTTTGTAGCTCATGTTTTGTAGCTCATGTTTGGTAGCTCATGTTTTGTAGCTCATGTTTTTAGCTCATGTTTCGTAGCTCACGTTTTTAGCTCATGTTTTTAGCTCATGTTTTGTAGCTCATGTTTTTAGCTCATGTTTTGTAGCTCATGTTTTGTAGCTCATGTTTTGTAGCTCATGTTTTGTAGCTCACATTTTTAGCTCACGTTTTTAGCTCACGTTTTTAGCTCGTGTTTTGTAGCTCATGTTTTGTAGCTCATGTTTTGTAGCTCATGTTTTGTAGCTCATGTTTTTAGCTCATGTTTTGTAGCTCATGTTTTGTAGCTCATGTTTTGTAGCTCATGTTTTGTAGCTCATGTTTTTAGCTCATGTTTTTAGCTCATGTCTTGTAGCTCATGTTTTGTAGCTCATGTTTTGTAGCTCATGTTTCGTAGCTCACATTTTTAGCTCACGTTTTTAGCTCATGTTTTTAGCTCGTGTTTTGTAGCTCATGTTTTGTAGCTCATGTTTTGTAGCTCATGTTTTGTAGCTCATGTTTTTAGCTCATGTTTTGTAGCTCATGTTTTGTAGCTCATGTTTTGTAGCTCATGTTTTTAGCTCATGTTTCGTAGCTCACGTTTTTAGCTCATGTTTTTAGCTCATGTTTTGTAGCTCATGTTTTTAGCTCATGTTTTGTAGCTCATGTTTTGAGCTTATGTTTATAGCTCGTGTTTTGTGGTTCATGTTTTGTAGCTCATGTTTTTAGCTCGTGTTTTGTAGCTCATGTTTTTAGCTCATGTTTTGTAGCTCATGTTTTGTAGCTCATGTTTTGTAGCTCATGTTTTGTAGCTCATGTTTGGTAGCTCATGTTTTGTAGCTCATGTTTTTAGCTCATGTTTCGTAGCTCACGTTTTTAGCTCATGTTTTTAGCTCATGTTTTGTAGCTCATGTTTTTAGCTCATGTTTTTAGCTCATGTTTTGTAGCTCATGTTTTTAGCTCATGTTTTGTAGCTCATGTTTTGTAGCTCATGTTTTTAGCTCATGTTTCGTAGCTCACGTTTTTAGCTCATGTTTTTAGCTCATGTTTTGTAGCTCATGTTTTTAGCTCATGTTTTGTAGCTCATGTTTTTAGCTCATGTTTTGTAGCTCATGTTTTTAGCTCATGTTTTGTAGCTCATGTTTTGAGCTGTCAAATTGAAATGGTCACGTGACCCCTGTCTGCGGCGCTCGGATCCGTTTGGACAGTTTTATTCCGTTGCTGTCTACATTTTAACACAGTTTTGTTCATTTACATCAGCTCTGCTTCGGTCCCGGTTTTAGCCCTGTTTCTTGAGCCCGGTTCAGCCCAGTTATTACCCGGTTCGGCCCGGTTATTACCCGGTTATTACCCGGTTATTACCCGGTTTCATCCTCACCTGCGGCTCTTCTCCCGGTGCGGAGCGTGGTTCGGCTCTGCTCGGCTCTGCCCGGAGCAGTTCGGGTGTTTCCGGAGCGGTTCGGAGCGGTTCGGAGGCGGCTCGGTGCAGTGGTCCTGAGGATGCGGTGTCCGCTCCTCTCGCTCCGGTTGTTGTGGCTCTTTTCTGCGGTTACTGGGCAGATTTCGGTCCAGAAGGGACTCAGAGCGGGTCTCGGCTCCGGTACCGGCCCGGTAAAACCCCGGGGAGCCGCGCAGGTCCCGGAAAATCCCCGGTAAACGCGGTTATTCGGGAGAAAGTGCGGCGGGATGGCTCCAGTGGCAGCACGAGCCCCGGAAGAAACACACGCTCACTTCCGCTGCACACACAACTTCACAAAATAAAAGTATATTTTAGAAACGTTTTTAATTTTCCCCCGAAATAATTTTGAAGATTTAAACACTGCTGTTTAATTGTGATAAAATTTAATCAATCCATTCTTTAGTTGATTGTATTTTCTTTTCATATCCGGTCAATAAGTATAATTTAAGGAAGTTTGATTCCATCGCACATAAAGGATCATATTGTGGTTTTTCACACTAAATCAAAGCCTCAAACAGAAACAGAGGAACGACGCCCCCAGCGGAGGAGCTGTGCCAGTGCAGCCATGTTCAGAAGCGGCTTATGGAGCGAAATGATCATTTACAACATGTGTTTAACGTGTTTAACGTGTTTAACGTGTTTAACGTGTTTAACGTGTTTAATGTGTTTAACGTATTTAACGTGTGTGTTTAACGTGTTTAACGTGTTTATTGTGTTTAACGTGTTTAACGTGTTTAACGTGTTTAATGTGTTTAACGTATTCAACGTGTTTATTGTGTTTAACGTGTGTGTTTAACGTGTTTAACGTGTTTATTGTGTTTAACGTGTTTAAAGTGTTTAACATGTTTAACGTGTTTAAAGTGTTTAACATGTTTGACGTGTTTATTGTGTTTAACGTGTTTAAAGTGTTTAAAGTGTTTAAAGTGTTTCAAGTGTTTAACGTGTTTAAAGTGTTTAATGTGTTTAACGTGTTTAACGTGTTTAAAGTGTTTAAAGTGTTTAAAGTGTTTAACGTGTTTAACGTGTTTAAAGTGTTTAAAGTGTTTAATGGTTTAACGTGTTTAAAGTGTTTAAAGTGTTTAACGTGTTTAAAGTGTTTAAAGTGTTTAATGGTTTAACGTGTTTAAAGTGTTTAAAGTGTTTAAAGTGTTTAACGTGTTTAAAGTGTTTAAAGTGTTTAACGTGTTTAACGTGTTTAAAGTGTTTAAAGTGTTTAATGGTTTAAAGTGTTTAAAGTGTTTAAAGTGTTTAAAGTGTTTAAAGTGTTTAAAGTGTTTAAAGTGTTTAACGTGTTTAAAGTGTTTAAAGTGTTTAACGTGTTTAACGTGTTTAAAGTGTTTAAAGTGTTTAATGGTTTAAAGTGTTTAAAGTGTTTAAAGTGTTTAAAGTGTTTAACGTGTTTAAAGTGTTTAAAGTGTTTAAAGTGTTTAACGTGTTTAAAGTGTTCAAAGTGTTTAAAGTGTTTAAAGTGTTTAACGTGTTTAACGTGTTTAACGTGTTTAACGTGTTCAAAGTGTTTAAAGTGTTTAAAGTGTTTAAAGTGTTTAAAGTGTTCAAAGTGTTTAAAGTGTTTAACGTGTTTAAAGTGTTTAAAGTGTTTAACGTGTTTAAAGTGTTTAAAGTGTTTAAAGTGTTTAAAGTGTTTAACGTGTTTAAAGTGTTTAAATTGTTTAACGTGTTTAAAGTGTTTAAAGTGTTTAAAGTGTTTAACGTGTTTAACGTGTTTAACGTGTTTAACGTGTTTAATGTGTTTAATGTGTTTAACGTATTTAACGTGTGTGTTTAACGTGTTTAACGTGTTTATTGTGTTTAACGTGTTTAACGTGTTTAATGTGTTTAACGTGTTTAACGTGTTTAACGTGTTTAACGTGTTTAATGTGTTTAACGTGTTTAACGT
Organism: Eucyclogobius newberryi; assembly: GCF_026437365.1. Taxonomy (NCBI): domain Eukaryota; kingdom Metazoa; phylum Chordata; class Actinopteri; order Gobiiformes; family Gobiidae; genus Eucyclogobius; species Eucyclogobius newberryi. The sequence goes on along the minus strand of NW_027315735.1, from coordinate 39,482,653 downwards.
GTTTATTGTGTTTAACGTGTTTAACGTGTTTAACGTGTTTAATGTGTTTAACGTATTCAACGTGTTTATTGTGTTTAACGTGTTTAACGTATTTAACGTGTTTATTGTGTTTAACGTGTTTAAAGTGTTTAACATGTTTAACGTGTTTAAAGTGTTTAACATGTTTGACGTGTTTATTGTGTTTAACGTGTTTAAAGTGTTTAAAGTGTTTATTGTGTTTAACATGTTTAACGTGTTTAACGTGTTTAATGTGTTTAACGTATTCAACGTGTTTATTGTGTTTAACGTGTTTAACGTGTTTAAAGTGTTTAAAGTGTTTCAAGTGTTTAACGTGTTTAAAGTGTTTAATGTGTTTAACGTGTTTAACGTGTTTAACGTGTTTAAAGTGTTTAAAGTGTTTCAAGTGTTTAACGTGTTTAAAGTGTTTAATGTGTTTAACGTGTTTAACGTGTTTAAAGTGTTTAAAGTGTTTAAAGTGTTTAACGTGTTTAACGTGTTTAAAGTGTTTAAAGTGTTTAATGGTTTAACGTGTTTAAAGTGTTTAAAGTGTTTAACGTGTTTAAAGTGTTTAAAGTGTTTAAAGTGTTTAATGGTTTAAAGTGTTTAAAGTGTTTAAAGTGTTTAAAGTGTTTAACGTGTTTAAAGTGTTTAAAGTGTTTAAAGTGTTTAACGTGTTTAAAGTGTTCAAAGTGTTTAAAGTGTTTAAAGTGTTTAACGTGTTTAACGTGTTTAACGTGTTTAACGTGTTCAAAGTGTTTAACGTGTTTAAAGTGTTTAAAGTGTTTAACGTGTTTAAAGTGTTTAAAGTGTTTAAAGTGTTTAAAGTGTTTAACGTGTTTAAAGTGTTTAAAGTGTTTAAAGTGTTTAAAGTGTTTAAAGTGTTTAAAGTGTTTAATGTGTTTAAAGTGTTCAAAGTGTTTAAAGTGTTTAACGTGTTTAAAGTGTTTAAAGTGTCTAACGTGTTTAAAGTGTTTAAAGTGTTTAAAGTGTTTAACGTGTTTAAAGTGTTTAAATTGTTTAACGTGTTTAAAGTGTTTAAAGTGTTTAACGTGTTTAAAGTGTTTAAAGTGTTTAAAGTGTTTAAAGTGTTTAAAGTGTTTAACGTGTTTAAAGTGTTTAAATTGTTTAACGTGTTTAAAGTGTTTAAAGTGTTTAAAGTGTTTAAATTGTTTAACGTGTTTAAAGTGTTTAAAGTGTTTAAAGTGTTTAACGTGTTTAAAGTGTTTAAAGTGTTTAAAGTGTTTAAAGTGTTTAACGTGTTTAAAGTGTTTAAAGTGTTTAACGTGTTTAAAGTGTTTAAAGTGTTTAACGTGTTTAAAGTGTTTAAAGTGTTTAACGTGTTTAACGTGTTTAACGTGTTTAAAGTGTTTAAAGTGTTTAACGTGTTTAACGTGTTTAACGTGTTTAAAGTGTTTAAAGTGTTTAACGTGTTTAAAGTGTTTAAAGTGTTTAAAGTGTTTAAAGTGTTTAACGTGTTTAAAGTGTTTAACGTGTTTAACGTGTTTAAAGTGTTTAAAGTGTTTAAAGTGTTTAACGTGTTTAAAGTGTTTAAAGTGTTTAAAGTGTTTAACGTGTTTAAAGTGTTTAAAGTGTTTAACGTGTTTAACGTGTTTAAAGTGTTTAAAGTGTTTAAAGTGTTTAACGTGTTTAAAGTGTTTAAAGTGTTTAACGTGTTTAACGTGTTTAAAGTGTTTAAAGTGTTTAACGTGTTTAACGTGTTTAACGTGTTTAACGTGTTTAACGTGTTTAAAGTGTTTAACGTGTTTAACGTCTTTAAAGTGTTTAAAGTGTTTAAAGTGTTTAAAGTGTTTAACGTGTTTAAAGTGTTTAAAGTGTTTAAAGTGTTTAAAGTGTTTAACGTGTTTAAAGTGTTTAAAGTGTTTAACGTGTTTAAAGTTTTTAAAGTGTTTAAAGTGTTTAAAGTGTTTAACGTGTTTAAAGTGTTTAAAGTGTTTAAAGTGTTTAAAGTGTTTAACGTGTTTAAAGTGTTTAAAGTGTTTAAAGTGTTTAACGTGTTTAACGTGTTTAAAGTGTTTAAAGTGTTTAACGTGTTTAACGTGTTTAACGTGTTTAAAGTGTTTAACGTGTTTAACGTGTTTAAAGTGTTTAACGTGTTTAACGTCTTTAAAGTGTTTAAAGTGTTTAAAGTGTTTAAAGTGTTTAACGTGTTTAAAGTGTTTAACGTGTTTAAAGTGTTTAACGTGTTTAAAGTGTTTAACGTGTTTAACGTGTTTAACGTGTTTAAAGTGTTTAACGTGTTTAACGTGTTTAACGTGTTTAAAGTGTTTAACGTGTTTAAAGTGTTTAACGTGTTTAACGTCTTTAAAGTGTTTAAACAGCTCTGACGTCACATGTCAGACAAAGCAACGTCTTTCAAATGATAATATTCATTCCTCATTAACATAATTAAAAGAATCCACAGCAGACGAGACGTAATTACATTTTATTTACAAATTATTAACATCAGAAATGAATTTATTCACAGATTTGACAAAATGAAAGTCTCAGCAGTAAAAGTGCATCAAAGGTTCATTCTGTGTTTTATTTGTGCAAAAACATTGGTTAGATTCAGTTTAAATTCAAGTGTTTAAAGTGTTTAAAGTGTTTAAAGTGTTTAAAGTGGCTCCTCCATGGCTCGTTTAGGCTTCAAACTGGAACTTTCCACATGAAACAAAAACTGGCACAAAGTTCCACGTCTGTGAAACACGTCGTCAGTAAAAGTCATAATGAGAAGGAAAAAGATTAGGCCCCGCCTCCATCTGACATAACCTTAAGTAGAATATTGTGACGGGCTAAGCTAAGCTAACTCTTCAAATACTGTTTACAACATACTGACATATAAAAATATAAAAATGAGCTAGCACTGAGCTAGCCCTGAGCTAGCCCTGAGTTATTCCTGAGCTAGCCCTGAGCTAGCACTGAGCTAGCAATGAGCTAGCCCTGAGTTAGCCCTGAGCTAGCCCTGAGCTAGTGATGAGCTAGCCCTGAGTTAGCCCTGAGTTAGCCCTGAGCTAGTCCTGAGCTAGCCCTGAGCTAGTGATGAGCTAGTGATAAGCTAGCCCTGAGCTAGCCCTGAGCTAGCCCTGAGCTAGTCCTGAGCTAGTCCTGAGCTAGCGATGAGCTTGACTTCAGAGCGTTACTCGGGCGTAAACAATATGACGAATGCTAAATTGCAGGATAAAGAATGTAAACGTTGATTGTCTCTAAATGGATTAAAGTCTTTGTAATGTGGTGTTTGATCCAGTGTCTGGAACGTTCCAGGAATCCACTGTTTAAAAATGTGCCCTATCAGATCTGTGGAGTGGCGAGCCACTCCACAGAAGAGTTTTTGAAACTTTCTGACCCAAACATGAAGAACCACAAAACCTGACATGATCTTTAAGACCCAGAAGGCAGTGGTTTAGTCCTGGTTCATTCCTGGTTTAGTCCTGGTTTAGTCCTGGTTTAGTCCTGGTTTAGTCCTGGTTTAGTCCTGGTTTAGTCCTGGTTTAGTCCTGGTTTAGACCTGGTTTAGTCCTGGTTTAGTCCTGGTTTAGTCCTGGTTTAGTCCTGGTTTAGGCCTGGTTTAGGCCTGGTTTAGACCTGGTTTAGTCCTGGTTTAGTCCTGGTTTAGTCCTGGTTTAGTCCTGGTTTAGGCCTGGTTTAGGCCTGGCTTAGTCCTCGTTTAGTCCTGGTTTAGACCTGGTTTAGACCTGGTTTAGACCTGGTTTGGACCTGGTTTAGACCTGGTTTAGACCTGGTTTAGTCCTGGTTTAGTCCTGGTTTAGTCCTGGTTTAGACCTGGTTTAGTCCTGGTTTAGTCCTGGTTTAGTCCTGGTTTAGTCCTGGTTTAGGCCTGGTTTAGACCTGGTTTAGTCCTGGTTTAGTCCTGGTTTAGTCCTGGTTTAGTCCTGGTTTAGTCCTGGTTTAGGCCTGGTTTAGGCCTGGCTTAGTCCTCGTTTAGTCCTGGTTTAGACCTGGTTTAGACCTGGTTTGGACCTGGTTTAGACCTGGTTTAGACCTGGTTTGGACCTGGTTTAGACCTGGTTTAGACCTGGTTTAGACCTGGTTTAGACCTGGTTTAGTCCTGGTTTAGTCCTGGTTTAGACCTGGTTTAGTCCTGGTTTAGTCCTGGTTTAGTCCTGGTTTAGGCCTGGTTTAGTCCTGGTTTAGTCCTGGTTTAGGCCTGGTTTAGGCCTGGCTTAGTCCTCGTTTAGTCCTGGTTTAGACCTGGTTTAGACCTGGTTTGGACCTGGTTTAGACCTGGTTTAGTCCTGGTTTAGTCCTGGTTTAGTCCTGGTTTAGTCCTGGTTTAGGCCTGGTTTAGGCCTGGCTTAGTCCTCGTTTAGTCCTGGTTTAGACCTGGTTTAGACCTGGTTTGGACCTGGTTTAGACCTGGTTTAGACCTGGTTTGGACCTGGTTTAGACCTGGTTTGGACCTGGTTTAGACCTGGTTTAGACCTGGTTTAGACCTGGTTTAGACCTGGTTTGGACCTGGTTTAGACCTGGTTTGGACCTGGTTTAGACCTGGTTTAGACCTGGTTTAGACCTGGTTTAGACCTGGTTTAGACCTGGTTTGGACCTGGTTTAGACCTGGTTTGGACCTGGTTTAGACCTGGTTTAGACCTGGTTTAGACCTGGTTTAGACCTGGTTTAGACCTGGTTTAGACCTGGTTTAGACCTGGTTTAGACCTGGTTTGGACCTGGTTTGGACCTGGTTTAGACCTGGTTTAGACCTGGTTTAGACCTGGTTTAGACCTGGTTTAGACCTGGTTTAGACCTGGTTTAGACCTGGTTTGGACCTGGTTTAGACCTGGTTTGGACCTGGTTTAGACCTGGTTTAGACCTGGTTTAGACCTGGTTTGGACCTGGTTTGGACCTGGTTTAGACCTGGTTTAGACCTGGTTTGGACCTGGTTTAGACCTGGTTTAGACCTGGTTTAGACCTGGTTTAGACCTGGTTTAGACCTGGTTTAGACCTGGTTTGGACCTGGTTTGGACCTGGTTTAGACCTGGTTTAGACCTGGTTTAGACCTGGTTTAGACCTGGTTTGGACCTGGTTTGGACCTGGTTTAGACCTGGTTTAGACCTGGTTTAGACCTGGTTTAGACCTGGTTTAGACCTGGTTTAGACCTGGTTTGGACCTGGTTTGGACCTGGTTTAGACCTGGTTTAGACCTGGTTTAGACCTGGTCCTGGTGGAAGTCCCGGCTGGTCCTCTTCAGCTTCTCCTTGACTTGAATAAACTCTGGAGCTCGACTTGACTCCAGTTTCTGCTTCTGCTCCTGATGCTCCAACTGCAAAACAAACAGTGCCAGAGTCAGGACTAAACATGGACCGGCCTCCTGCTGGTGCCAGAGTCAGGACTAAACATGGACCGGCCTCCTGCTGGTGCCAGAGTCAGGACTAAACATGGAGCGGCCTCCTGCTGGTGCCAGAGTCAGGACTAAACATGGACCGGCCTCCTGCTGGTGCCAGAGTCAGGACTAAACATGGAGCGGCCTCCTGCTGGTGCCAGAGTCAGGACTAAACATGGAGCGGCCTCCTGCTGGTGCCAGAGTCAGGACTAAACATGGACCGGCCTCCTGCTGGTGCCAGAGTCAGGACTAAACATGGACCGGCCTCCTGCTGGTGCCAGAGTCAGGACTAAACATGGACCGGCCTCCTGCTGGTGCCAGAGTCAGGACTAAACATGGACTGGCCTCCTGCTGGTGCCAGAGTCAGGACTAAACATGGAGCGGCCTCCTGCTGGTGCCAGAGTCAGGACTAAACATGGACTGGCCTCCTGCTGGTGCCAGAGTCAGGACTAAACATGGGCCGGCCTCCTGCTGGTGCCAGAGTCAGGACTAAACATGGACCGGCCTCCTGCTGGTGCCAGAGTCAGGACTAAACATGGAGCGGCCTCCTGCTGGTGCCAGAGTCAGGACTAAACATGGAGCGGCCTCCTGCTGGTGCCAGAGTCAGGACTAAACATGGACCGGCCTCCTGCTGGTGCCAGAGTCAGGACTAAACATGGACTGGCCTCCTGCTGGTGCCCAGAGTCAGGACTAAACATGGAGCGGCCTCCTGCTGGTGCCAGAGTCAGGACTAAACATGGACCGGCCTCCTGCTGGTGCCAGAGTCAGGACTAAACATGGAGCGGCCTCCTGCTGGTGCCAGAGTCAGGACTAAACATGGAGCGGCCTCTTGCTGGAGCCTCAGAAGTTGTGCTGCCCTGCGGTGAGGAGCTTGTGGCTTCTGTACCTCCTCCAGGATGTGGTGTCGTCGCTGAAGCTCTTGTTCCAGAGGAGAGAGCTTCTTGTGGGCCTCTTCCTCCTGCTTCCTCAGCTTTATCTTCTGCTCTCTCCTCCGAGCCTCCAACACACGCTGCAGCTCTGGCTTCAGCTCCACACAGTCTCCAGACCTGAGGAACACCACAAACATGAGTCTCCAGACCTGAGGAACCTCAGACCTCAGAGGAACCTCAGAGGAACCTCAGACCTCAGAGGAACCTCAGAGGAACCTCAGACCTCAGAGGAACATCAGACCTCAGAGGAACCTCAGACCTCAGAGGAACCTCAGAGGAACATCAGACCTCAGAGGAACCTCAGACCTCAGAGGAACATCAGAGGAACCTCAGCCTGAATAATACATGAGCTGAAGCTGAAGCTCTTTCCATCTCTCTGAGCTCTCGTGAGGCATGTTTCCACTGGTTCAGTCTGAAGTCTCTGATCCCTCACACACGCAAGCTTTAGCCACCACCCTGGGTTCTCACCGTTTGCAGGAGGTCAACAGTTCTTGGTTCTCACCGTTTGCAGGAGGTCAACAGTTCTGGGTTCTCACCGTTTGCAGGAGGTCAACAGTTCTGGGTTCTCATTGTTTGCAGGAGGTCAACAGTTCTGGGTTCTCACCATTTGCAGGAGGTCAACAGTTCTTGGTTCTCACCGTTTGCAGGAGGTCAACAGTTCTGGGTTCTCACCGTTTGCAGGAGGTCAACAGTTCTTGGTTCTCACCGTTTGCAGGAGGTCAACAGTTCTGGGTTCTCATTGTTTGCAGGAGGTCAACAGTTCTGGGTTCTCACCGTTTGCAGGAGGTCAACAGTTCTGGGTTCTCATTGTTTGCAGGAGGTCAACAGTTCTGGGTTCTCACCGTTTGCAGGAGGTCAACAGTTCTTGGTTCTCACCGTTTGCAGGAGGTCAACAGTTCTGGGTTCTCACCGTTTGCAGGAGGTCAACAGTTCTTGGTTCTCACCGTTTGCAGGAGGTCAACAGTTCTGGGTTCTCATTGTTTGCAGGAGGTCAACAGTTCTGGGTTCTCACCGTTTGCAGGAGGTCAACAGTTCTTGGTTCTCACCGTTTGCAGGAGGTCAACAGTTCTGGGTTCTCACCGTTTGCAGGAGGTCAACAGTTCTTGGTTCTCACCGTTTGCAGGAGGTCAACAGTTCTGGGTTCTCACCGTTTGCAGGAGGTCAACAGTTCTTGGTTCTCACCGTTTGCAGGAGGTCAACAGTTCTGGGTTCTCATTGTTTGCAGGAGGTCAACAGTTCTGGGTTCTCACCGTTTGCAGGAGGTCAACAGTTCTTGGTTCTCACCGTTTGCAGGAGGTCAACAGTTCTGGGTTCTCACCGTTTGCAGGAGGTCAACAGTTCTTGGTTCTCACCGTTTGCAGGAGGTCAACAGTTCTGGGTTCTCACCATTTGCAGGAGGTCAACAGTTCTTGGTTCTCACCGTTTGCAGGAGGTCAACAGTTCTGGGTTCTCACCGTTTGCAGGAGGTCAACAGTTCTTGGTTCTCACCGTTTGCAGGAGGTCAACAGTTCTGGGTTCTCACCGTTTGCAGGAGGTCAACAGTTCTGGGTTCTCATTGTTTGCAGGAGGTCAACAGTTCTGGGTTCTCACCGTTTGCAGGAGGTCAACAGTTCTTGGTTCTCACCGTTTGCAGGAGGTCAACAGTTCTGGGTTCTCACCGTTTGCAGGAGGTCAACAGTTCTTGGTTCTCACCGTTTGCAGGAGGTCAACAGTTCTGGGTTCTCACCATTTGCAGGAGGTCAACAGTTCTTGGTTCTCACCGTTTGCAGGAGGTCAACAGTTCTGGGTTCTCACCGTTTGCAGGAGGTCAACAGTTCTTGGTTCTCACCGTTTGCAGGAGGTCAACAGTTCTGGGTTCTCACCGTTTGCAGGAGGTCAACAGTTCTGGGTTCTCACCGTTTGCAGGAGGTCAACAGTTCTTGGTTCTCACCGTTTGCAGGAGGTCAACAGTTCTGGGTTCTCATTGTTTGCAGGAGGTCAACAGTTCTTGGTTCTCACCGTTTGCAGGAGGTCAACAGTTCTGGGTTCTCACCGTTTGCAGGAGGTCAACAGTTCTGGGTTCTCATTGTTTGCAGGAGGTCAACAGTTCTGGGTTCTCACCGTTTGCAGGAGGTCAACAGTTCTGGGTTCTCATTGTTTGCAGGAGGTCAACAGTTCTGGGTTCTCACCGTTTGCAGGAGGTCAACAGTTCTTGGTTCTCACCGTTTGCAGGAGGTCAACAGTTCTGGGTTCTCACCATTTGCAGGAGGTCAACAGTTCTTGGTTCTCACCGTTTGCAGGAGGTCAACAGTTCTGGGTTCTCACCGTTTGCAGGAGGTCAACAGTTCTTGGTTCTCACCGTTTGCAGGAGGTCAACAGTTCTGGGTTCTCACCGTTTGCAGGAGGTCAACAGTTCTGGGTTCTCATTGTTTGCAGGAGGTCAACAGTTCTGGGTTCTCACCGTTTGCAGGAGGTCAACAGTTCTTGGTTCTCACCGTTTGCAGGAGGTCAACAGTTCTGGGTTCTCACCGTTTGCAGGAGGTCAACAGTTCTTGGTTCTCACCGTTTGCAGGAGGTCAACAGTTCTGGGTTCTCACCGTTTGCAGGAGGTCAACAGTTCTGGGTTCTCACCGTTTGCAGGAGGTCAACAGTTCTTGGTTCTCACCGTTTGCAGGAGGTCAACAGTTCTGGGTTCTCACCGTTTGCAGGAGGTCAACAGTTCTGGGTTCTCATTGTTTGCAGGAGGTCAACAGTTCTGGGTTCTCACCGTTTGCAGGAGGTCAACAGTTCTGGGTTCTCATTGTTTGCAGGAGGTCAACAGTTCTGGGTTCTCACCGTTTGCAGGAGGTCAACAGTTCTGGGTTCTCACCATTTGCAGGAGGTCAACAGTTCTTGGTTCTCACCGTTTGCAGGACGTCAACAGTTCTCGGTGCAGTTCTCGGTGGCTCTTGGACTCTTTCACTGGGTTGCTGAGTTTGCGCGGTTTGATGATGTCATCATCATGAGACTCGTAGTCAGGAGGCGGGACATAAGTGCTGACGGGGGAGGACTTCCTGTCAGAGCGCTGCAACTCTGCGTACGCTGAGACTGGAGGGAGAGAGAGGTCAGAGGTCAGGGGTCAGGGGTCAGGGAGGGCAACTGACACACACGCCAAGACTGAAGAGAGAGAGGTCAGAGGTCAGAGGTCAGGGGTCAGGGAGGGCATCTGACACACACGAGACTGAAGAGAGAAAGGTCAGAGGTCAGGGAGGGCATCTGACACACACGCTAAGACTGAAGAGAGAGAGGTCAGAGGTCAGAGGTCAGGGGTCAGGGAGGGCATCTGATACACACGAGACTGAAGAGAGAAAGGTCAGAGGTCAGGAGGGCATGTGACACACACGCCAAGACTGAAGAGAGAGAGGTCAGAGGTCAGAGGTCAGGGGTCAGGGAGGGCATCTGATACACACGAGACTGAAGAGAGAAAGGTCAGAGGTCAGGAGGGCATGTGACACACACGCCAAGACTGAAGAGAGAGAGGTCAGAGGTCAGAGGTCAGGGGTCAGGGAGGGCATCTGATACACACGAGACTGAAGAGAGAAAGGTCAGAGGTCAGGAGGGCATGTGACACACGCCGAGATTGATGAGAGAGAGGTCAGAGGTCAGGGAGGGAATCTGAAATCTTCAGTCACAGATTTAGACTTTTATTTGTCTCAGTTTCAGCTCCAGCTCAAGTCTAAGAAACTCCTGCTCCTGACTCGGGTTTCATCAAACAATGAGATAAAGTTCAGCTGCAACATGAGACTCAACCAGATCACAGTCTCTTTAGACCCGCTTTAGTCCCGCTTTAGACCCGCTTTAGACCCGCTTTATACCCGCTTTAGACCCGCTTTATACCCGCTTTAGACCCGCTTTAGTCCCGCTTTAGACCCGCTTTAGACCCGCTTTAGTCCCGCTTTAGACCTGCTTTAGACCCGCTTTATACCCGCTTTAGACCCGCTTTAGACCCGCTTTATACCCGCTTTAGACCCGCTTTAGACCCGCTTTATACCCGCTTTAGACCCGCTTTAGACCCGCTTTAGACCCGCTTTAGACCCGCTTTAGACCCGCTTTATACCCGCTTTAGACCCGCTTTAGACCCGCTTTAGACCCGCTTTAGACCCGCTTTAGTCCCGCTTTAGACCCGCTTTAGACCCGCTTTAGACCCGCTTTAGTCCCGCTTTAGACCCGCTTTAGACCCGCTTTAGTCCCGCTTTAGACCCGCTTTAGTCCCGCTTTAGACCCGCTTTAGACCCGCTTTAGACCCGCTTTAGTCCCGCTTTAGACCCGCTTTAGTCGCGCTCTAGTCCTGCTTTAGACCCGCTTTAGACCCGCTTTAGACCCGTTTTAGACCCGCTTTAGACCCGTTTTAGACCCGCTTTAGACCCGCTTTAGTCCCGCTTTAGACCCGCTTTAGACCCGCTTTAGACCCGCTTTAGTCCCGCTTTAGACCCGCTTTAGACCCGCTTTAGACCCACTTTAGACCCGCTTTAGTCCCGCTTTAGACCCGCTTTAGACCCGCTTTAGACCCGCTTTAGTCCCGCTTTAGACCCGCTTTAGACCCGCTTTAGACCCGCTTTAGTCCCGCTTTAGACCCGCTTTAGACCCGCTTTAGACCCGCTTTAGACCCGCTTTAGTCCCGCTTTAGACCCGCTTTAGACCCACTTTAGACCCGCTTTAGTCCCGCTTTAGACCCGCTTTAGACCCGCTTTAGACCCGCTTTAGTCCCGCTTTAGACCCGCTTAGACCCGCTTTAAACCCGCTTTAAACCCGCTTTAGACCCGCTTTAGACCCGCTTTAGACCCGCTTTAGACCCGCTTTAGTCCCGCTTTAGACCCGCTTTAGACCCGCTTTAGTCCCGCTTTAGACCCGCTTTAGACCCGCTTTAGTCGCGCTCTAGTCCCGCTTTAGTCCCGCTTTAGACCCGCTTTAGACCCGCTTTAGTCCCGCTTTAGACCCGCTTTAGACCCGCTTTAGACCCGCTTTAGTCCCGCTTTAGACCCGCTTTAGTCGCGCTCTAGTCCTGCTTTAGACCCGCTTTAGACCCGCTTTAGTCCCGCTTTAGACCCGCTTTAGACCCGCTTTAGTCCCGCTTTAGACCCGCTTTAGTCCCGCTTTAGACCCGCTTTAGACCCGCTTTAGTCCCGCTTTAGACCTGCTTTAGACCCGCTTTAGACCCGCTTTAGACCCGTTTTAGACCCGCTTTAGACCCGTTTTAGACCCGCTTTAGACCCGCTTTAGTCCTGCTTTAGACCCGCTTTAGACCCGCTTTAGACCCGTTTTAGACCCGCTTTAGACCCGCTTTAGACCAGCTTTAGTCCCGCTTTAGACCCGCTTTAGACCCGCTTTAGTCCCGCTTTAGTCCCGCTTTAGACCCGCTTTAGACCCGCTTTAGACCCGCTTTAGACCCGCTTTAGACCCGCTTTAGTCCCGCTTTAGACCCGCTTTAGACCCGCTTTAGACCCGCTTTAGACCCGCTTTAGTCCCGCTTTAGACCCGCTTTAAACCCGCTTTAGTCCTGGTTTAGTCCTGGTTTAGATCTGGTTTAGACCTGGTTTAGTCCTGGTTTAGACCTGGTTTAGTCCTGGTTTAGACCTGGTTTAGACCTGGTTTAGTCCTGGTTTAGTCCTGGTTTAGTCCTGGTTAGACCTGGTTTAGTCCTGGTTTAGACCTGGTTTAGTCCTGGTTTAGATCTGGTTTAGTCCTGGTTTAGATCTGGTTTAGTCCTGGTTTAGTCCTGGTTAGACCTGGTTTAGTCCTGGTTTAGACCTGGTTTAGTCCTGGTTTAGATCTGGTTTAGTCCTGGTTTAGATCTGGTTTAGACCTGGTTTAGTCCTGGTTTAGTCCTGGTTTAGTCCTGGTTAGACCTGGTTTAGTCCTGGTTTAGACCTGGTTTAGTCCTGGTTTAGATCTGGTTTAGTCCTGGTTTAGATCTGGTTTAGTCCTGGTTTAGTCCTGAGGAAGTGGATTTGAAACTGGATCAGGGCTGGACTGAGAAAATCAATGTAACACATGAGAGCTGGACCAGGACCAAAGGAGCACAAAACAAGGACAAAACCTGGTCCCAGACCAGGTCTAAACCAGGACTAAACCAGGTCTAAACCAGGACTAAACCAGGTCTAAACCAGGACTAAAGCAGGACTAAACCAGGACTAAACCAGATCCAGAGAAAGACAGAGCGTCTCAAACTGAAGTCCCTAAATTCTGTCCCAAAGCTCGGTCCAAAGAGCAACTGATAAACTGCACAAACATTTAACTCATAGACCAGGACCAGGACCAGGACCAGGACCAGGACCAGGACCAGGACCAGGACCAGGACCAGGACCAGCACCAGATCCAGGACCAGGACCAGGACCAGCACCAGATCCAGGACCAGGACCAGGACCAGGACCAGGACCAGGACCAGGACCAGATCCAGGACCAGGACCAGGACCAGGTCCAGGACCAGGACCAGGACCAGGACCAGGACCAGGACCAGGTCCAGGACCAGGACCAGGACCAGGACCAGGACCAGGACCAGGACCAGGACCAGGACCAGGACCAGGACCAGGACCAGGACCAGGACCAGGATCAGGACCAGGACCAGGACCAGGATCAGGACTTACCTGACTTGACCATGCCTCCTCCTCTGAGCTGCTCCATCCCGGCTCTGACTGACACAGGCTCCAGCGGCACTGGTCATGTGACACGACCATTGATATGCGCGAGTTTTTCACACGAGACATAAAGCAGGACTAAACCAGGACTAAACCAGGACTAAACCAGGTCTAAACCAGGACTAAATCAGGTCTAAACCAGGACTAAACCAGGTCTAAACCAGGTCTAAACCAGGACTAAACCAGGTCTAAACCAGGACTAAACCAGGTCTAAACCAGGACTAAACCAGGTCTAAACCAGGACTAAACCAGGTCTAAACCAGGTCTAAACCAGGACTAAACCAGGTCTAAACCAGGACTAAACCAGGACTAATAACGACTTGTTTTAGTTCCAGTTTAGACATCATCAGGTTCTGTTTGCAGCTATTGTTTTTGCCTAATTCAAACTGACACGTTCCTCACAAGTAAAAGAAAAAAAGCAACATTTGGTTTTGATGACAAAAACAGAAAGTGATTTTTTTGAAGCAGCGATAGTTCTGGTCCTGGTCCTGGTCCTGGTCCTGGTCCTGGTCCTGGTCCTGGTCCTG
>NW_027315735.1:39399210-39461710 GCF_026437365.1 Eucyclogobius newberryi | reverse complement strand
GGTCAGGGTCAGAGGTCAGGGTCAGAGGTCAGGTTTACTGCTGGTTCTGTCGGCGCAAATAATCTAAATAAGCCTCAGAATCAGATTCAACTGCAGTGGCCTTTGTTTTTAGAGCTTTTGGACTTCAGACCTCAGACTTCAGACTTCAGACCTCAGACTTCAGACTTCAGACTTCAGACTTCAGACCTCAGACTTCAGACCTCAGACTTCAGACCTCAGACTTCAGACTTCAGACTTCAGACTTCAGACTTCAGACTTCAGACTTCAGACTTCAGACTTCAGACTTCAGACTTCAGACTTCAGACTTCAGACTTCAGACCTCAGACTTCAGACTTCAGACTTCAGACCTCAGACCTCAGACCTGGACCAGATCAAAACTGGGACAAAACCAAAGTGTGAATGAAGCCTTGGTCTGCTTGGTCCTGGATTAGACCTGGTTTAGTCCTGGTTTAGTCCCAGTTTTGGTGTGGTGCAAGTGTAAATGCCCCCGAGACCTGGTTTAGATCTGGTTTGATCTCCTTTTGGTGCTGACCTTTTTCCCGTTGGCTGCTCCCATGTCGCCCTCCCGTGGTCCTGGTCCTGGTCCTGGTCCTGGTCCTGGTCCTGGTCCTGGTCCTGGTCCTGGTCCTGGTCCTGGTCCTGGTCCTGGTCCTGGTCCTGGTCCTGGTCCAGGTGCAGACCCGGCCGGCTCAGACCCGGTTCAGATCTGCTTCACCAACGGTTTAGTCCTTCTCAGCCATGGCTTAGTACCACCTTAGACTTGTTCCAGTCCCGGTTCTCGGCCCTGTTTAGACCTGTTCCAGACCTGGTTTAGTCCTCATGGATGGTTCTGGTTTCTGAGTCAAACAGCAGGAGTTGTGGTGGGGGCGGGGCTAAACCCATAATGAGCTCTGATTGGATTAGCTCTAATTCTCTGACACAAACGCACTTTCCTATTTGACCAGAGGCGGCGCCAAAAACACAAAATATGACAAAAGCCACAGATCAAAATGAGAAAAAGGTTTATTTTTGTTGTCAAAGAACATAATTCACAAACACAGGAAGTGACTTTAGTGCAACATAAAACAACGTGTGTGAGTCAGAAAGCGCCGGCGTTAAAGAAACATCAGGGTCTACACTTCTCTTGAACCCACCAGGGCCAAAGAGGGCGGAGCGAGGAGAGAGGAGATAGGAGAGAGGAGAGAGGAGAGAGGGGAGAGGGGAGAGGGGAGAGGAGAGAGGAGAGAGGAGATAGGAGAGAGGGGAGAGGAGAGAGGAGAGAGGAGCGAGGGGAGAGGGGAGAGGGGAGAGGGGAGAGGGGAGAGGAGAGAGGAGATAGGAGAGAGGGGAGAGGAGAGAGGAGAGAGGAGCGAGGGGAGAGGGGAGAGGGGAGAGGGGAGAGGGGAGAGGAGCGAGGAGAGAGGAGCGAGGAGCGAGGAGAGAGGAGAGAGGAGAGAGGAGCGAGGGGAGATGGGAGAGGAGCGAGGAGAGAAGAGAGAGGAGAGAGGAGAGAGGAGAGAGGAGAGAGGAGCGAGGAGAGAGGAGCGAGGAGAGAGGAGAGAGGAGAGAGGAGAGAGGAGAGAGGAGAGAGGAGAGAGGAGAGAGGAGCGAGGAGCGAGGAGCGAGGGGAGAGGGGAGAGGAGCGAGGAGAGAAGAGAGAGGAGAGAGGAGAGAGGAGAGAGGAGCGAGGAGAGAGGAGCGAGGAGAGAGGAGAGAGGAGAGAGGAGAGAGGAGAGAGGAGAGAGGAGCGAGGAGCGAGGAGAGAGGAGAGAGGAGAGAGGGGAGAGGGGAGAGGGGAGAGGAGAGAGGAGCGAGGAGCGAAGAGAGAGAGGAGCGAGGAGAGAGGAGCGAGGAGAGAGGAGAGAGGAGAGAGGAGAGAGGAGCGAGGGGAGAGGGGAGAGGGGAGAGGGGAGAGGAGCGAGGAGAGAGGAGAGAGGAGCGAGGAGCGAAGAGAGAGGAGAGAGGAGCGAGGAGAGAGGAGAGAGGAGAGAGGAGAGAGGAGCGAGGAGAGAGGAGCGAGGAGAGAGGAGAGAGGAGAGAGGAGAGAGGAGAGAGGAGCGAGGAGAGAGGAGCGAGGAGAGAGGAGAGAGGAGCGAGCAGATAAGGGAGAGGAGAGAGGAGAGAGGAGCGAGGAGAGAGGAGAGAGGAGCGAGGAGCGAAGAGAGAGGAGGGAGGAGAGAGGAGAGAGGAGAGAGGAGAGAGGAGCGAGGAGCGAGGAGAGAGGAGAGAGGAGAGAGGAGCGAGCAGATAAGGGAGAGGAGAGAGGAGAGAGGAGCGAGGAGAGAGGAGAGAGGAGCGAGGAGAGAGGAGAGAGGAGCGAGCAGATAAGGGAGAGGAGAGAGGAGAGAGGAGCGAGGAGCGAGGAGAGAGGAGAGAGGAGCGAGGAGCGAAGAGAGAGGAGGGAGGAGAGAGGAGAGAGGAGAGAGGAGAGAGGGGAGAGGGGAGAGGAGAGAGGAGCGAGGAGAGAGGAGCGAGGAGCGAGGAGAGAGGAGAGAGGGGAGAGGGGAGAGGGGAGAGGGAGCGAGGAGAGAGGAGCGAGGAGAGAGGAGAGAGGAGAGAGGAGCGAGGGGAGAGGAGCGAGGAGAGAGGAGAGAGGAGAGAGGAGAGAGGAGAGAGGAGAGAGGAGAGAGGAGAGAGGAGCGAGGAGCGAGGAGCGAGGGGAGAGGGGAGAGGAGCGAGGAGAGAAGAGAGAGGAGAGAGGAGAGAGGAGAGAGGAGCGAGGAGAGAGGAGCGAGGAGAGAGGAGAGAGGAGAGAGGAGAGAGGAGAGAGGAGAGAGGAGAGAGGAGCGAGGAGCGAGGAGAGAGGAGAGAGGAGAGAGGGGAGAGGGGAGAGGGGAGAGGAGAGAGGAGCGAGGAGCGAAGAGAGAGGAGCGAGGAGAGAGGAGCGAGGAGAGAGGAGAGAGGAGAGAGGAGCGAGGAGAGAGGAGAGAGGAGAGAGGAGAGAGGAGCGAGGAGAGAGGAGCGAGGAGAGAGGAGAGAGGAGAGAGGAGAGAGGAGCGAGGAGAGAGGAGCGAGGAGAGAGGAGAGAGGAGAGAGGAGAGAGGAGCGAGGGGAGAGGGGAGAGGGGAGAGGAGCGAGGAGAGAGGAGAGAGGAGAGAGGAGCGAGGAGCGAAGAGAGAGGAGAGAGGAGAGAGGAGCGAGCAGATAAGGGAGAGGAGAGAGGAGAGAGGAGCGAGGAGAGAGGAGAGAGGAGCGAGGAGCGAAGAGAGAGGAGGGAGGAGAGAGGAGAGAGGAGAGAGGAGAGAGGAGAGAGGAGAGAGGAGCGAGGAGCGAGGAGAGAGGAGAGAGGAGCGAGCAGATAAGGGAGAGGAGAGAGGAGAGAGGAGCGAGGAGAGAGGAGAGAGGAGCGAGGAGAGAGGAGAGAGGAGCGAGCAGATAAGGGAGAGGAGAGAGGAGAGAGGAGCGAGGAGAGAGGAGAGAGGAGCGAGGAGCGAAGAGAGAGGAGGGAGGAGAGAGGAGAGAGGAGAGAGGAGAGAGGGGAGAGGGGAGAGGAGAGAGGAGCGAGGAGAGAGGAGAGAGGAGAGAGGGGAGAGGAGAGAGGAGAGAGGAGCGAGGAGAGAGGGGAGAGGGGAGAGGAGAGAGGGGAGAGGGGAGAGGAGAGAGGAGAGAGGGGAGAGGGGAGAGGGGAGAGGAGAGAGGAGAGAGGGGAGAGGGGAGAGGAGCGAGAAGCGAAGAGAGAGGAGAGAGGAGCGAGGAGAGAGGAGAGAGGAGAGAGGAGAGAGGAGAGAGGAGAGAGGAGCGAGGAGAGAGGAGCGAGGAGAGAGGAGAGAGGAGAGAGGAGCGAGGAGAGAGGAGAGAGGAGAGAGGAGCGAGGAGAGAGGAGAGAGGAGCGAGGAGAGAGGAGAGAGGGGAGAGGGGAGAGGGGAGAGGGGAGAGGAGAGAGGAGATAGGAGAGAGGGGAGAGGAGAGAGGAGAGAGGAGCGAGGGGAGAGGGGAGAGGGGAGAGGGGAGAGGGGAGAGGAGAGAGGAGATAGGAGAGAGGGGAGAGGAGAGAGGAGAGAGGAGCGAGGGGAGAGGGGAGAGGGGAGAGGGGAGAGGAGCGAGGAGAGAGGAGCGAGGAGCGAGGAGAGAGGAGAGAGGAGAGAGGAGCGAGGGGAGATGGGAGAGGAGCGAGGAGAGAAGAGAGAGGAGCGAGGAGAGAAGAGAGAGGAGAGAGGAGAGAGGAGAGAGGAGCGAGGAGAGAGGAGCGAGGAGAGAGGAGAGAGGAGAGAGGAGAGAGGAGAGAGGAGAGAGGAGCGAGGAGCGAGGAGAGAGGAGAGAGGAGAGAGGGGAGAGGGGAGAGGGGAGAGGAGAGAGGAGCGAGGAGCGAAGAGAGAGGAGCGAGGAGAGAGGAGCGAGGAGAGAGGAGAGAGGAGAGAGGAGAGAGGAGCGAGGGGAGAGGGGAGAGGGGAGAGGGGAGAGGAGCGAGGAGAGAGGAGAGAGGAGCGAGGAGCGAAGAGAGAGGAGAGAGGAGCGAGGAGAGAGGAGAGAGGAGAGAGGAGAGAGGAGCGAGGAGAGAGGAGCGAGGAGAGAGGAGAGAGGAGAGAGGAGAGAGGAGCGAGGAGAGAGGAGCGAGGAGAGAGGAGAGAGGAGCGAGCAGATAAGGGAGAGGAGAGAGGAGAGAGGAGCGAGGAGAGAGGAGAGAGGAGCGAGGAGCGAAGAGAGAGGAGGGAGGAGAGAGGAGAGAGGAGAGAGGAGAGAGGAGCGAGGAGCGAGGAGAGAGGAGAGAGGAGAGAGGAGCGAGCAGATAAGGGAGAGGAGAGAGGAGAGAGGAGCGAGGAGAGAGGAGAGAGGAGCGAGGAGAGAGGAGAGAGGAGCGAGCAGATAAGGGAGAGGAGAGAGGAGAGAGGAGCGAGGAGCGAGGAGAGAGGAGAGAGGAGCAAGGAGCGAAGAGAGAGGAGGGAGGAGAGAGGAGAGAGGAGAGAGGAGCGAGGAGCGAGGAGAGAGGGGAGAGGGGAGAGGGGAGAGGAGCGAGGAGAGAGGAGCGAGGAGAGAGGAGAGAGGAGAGAGGAGCGAGGGGAGAGGAGCGAGGAGAGAGGAGAGAGGAGAGAGGAGAGAGGAGAGAGGAGAGAGGAGAGAGGAGAGAGGAGCGAGGAGCGAGGAGCGAGGGGAGAGGGGAGAGGAGCGAGGAGAGAAGAGAGAGGAGAGAGGAGAGAGGAGAGAGGAGCGAGGAGAGAGGAGCGAGGAGAGAGGAGAGAGGAGAGAGGAGAGAGGAGAGAGGAGAGAGGAGAGAGGAGCGAGGAGCGAGGAGAGAGGAGAGAGGAGAGAGGGGAGAGGGGAGAGGGGAGAGGAGAGAGGAGCGAGGAGCGAAGAGAGAGGAGCGAGGAGAGAGGAGCGAGGAGAGAGGAGAGAGGAGAGAGGAGCGAGGAGAGAGGAGAGAGGAGAGAGGAGAGAGGAGCGAGGAGAGAGGAGCGAGGAGAGAGGAGAGAGGAGAGAGGAGAGAGGAGCGAGGAGAGAGGAGCGAGGAGAGAGGAGAGAGGAGAGAGGAGAGAGGAGCGAGGGGAGAGGGGAGAGGGGAGAGGAGCGAGGAGAGAGGAGAGAGGAGAGAGGAGCGAGGAGCGAAGAGAGAGGAGAGAGGAGAGAGGAGCGAGCAGATAAGGGAGAGGAGAGAGGAGAGAGGAGCGAGGAGAGAGGAGAGAGGAGCGAGGAGCGAAGAGAGAGGAGGGAGGAGAGAGGAGAGAGGAGAGAGGAGAGAGGAGAGAGGAGCGAGGAGCGAGGAGAGAGGAGAGAGGAGCGAGCAGATAAGGGAGAGGAGAGAGGAGAGAGGAGCGAGGAGAGAGGAGAGAGGAGCGAGGAGAGAGGAGAGAGGAGCGAGCAGATAAGGGAGAGGAGAGAGGAGAGAGGAGCGAGGAGAGAGGAGAGAGGAGCGAGGAGCGAAGAGAGAGGAGGGAGGAGAGAGGAGAGAGGAGAGAGGAGAGAGGGGAGAGGGGAGAGGAGAGAGGAGCGAGGAGAGAGGAGAGAGGAGAGAGGGGAGAGGAGAGAGGAGAGAGGAGCGAGGAGAGAGGGGAGAGGGGAGAGGAGAGAGGGGAGAGGGGAGAGGAGAGAGGAGAGAGGGGAGAGGGGAGAGGGGAGAGGAGAGAGGAGAGAGGGGAGAGGAGAGAGGAGAGAGGAGAGAGGAGAGAGGAGCGAGGAGAGAGGAGCGAGGAGAGAGGAGAGAGGAGAGAGGAGCGAGGAGAGAGGAGAGAGGAGAGAGGAGCGAGGAGAGAGGAGAGAGGAGCGAGGAGAGAGGAGAGAGGGGAGAGGGGAGAGGGGAGAGGGGAGAGGAGAGAGGAGCG
The DNA here is from genome assembly GCF_026437365.1 of Eucyclogobius newberryi. NCBI lineage: Eukaryota > Metazoa > Chordata > Actinopteri > Gobiiformes > Gobiidae > Eucyclogobius > Eucyclogobius newberryi. The sequence goes on along the minus strand of NW_027315735.1, from coordinate 39,455,477 downwards.
AGGAGGGAAGAGAGAGGAGAGAGGAGCGAGGAGAGAAGGGAGAGGAGAGAGGAGAGAGGAGCGAGGAGCGAGGAGAGAAGGGAGAGGAGAGAGGAGAGAGGAGAGAGGAGCGAGGAGAGATGAGAGAGGAGCGAGGAGAGATGAGAGAGGAGAGCGTAGAAGGACAGGTCTCCATGGTCCAGGTGCAGGACCAGCCGGACGGTGCGAGGGGCCCGGGGCAGAGACAGGGCTGTGGGGCGCCCTGACAGAGTACCCGCCTTGCACTGGTCCTGGGACACACCGATCTTCCACAGCTCGGACAGAACGCCCGGCAGACGCTGGCACCTGGAGCCCACGCCCAGCTCCCAGTATCTGCTGTGGGACACGTCCACGTCCCAGCGATGGAGACCCTCGCTCAGCGGCTCTGCTCCCAGTAGACGCTGCGCAGCCTCTCGGCGTTCAGAGGAAACGTGGGCCCCGTCTGCGAGGTCAGGGAGCGTCTGTGTGAGCTCTTTCTTCTGCTCAGTGAGGGCCTCCTGGATCGAGCACGCCGTCCCCTGCTGGCCCGTCGCCGTCCCCTCCTGGCTCTGCACATAGGCCTCACACACGTTCTTCAGCACCAGGTTTGGAGGAGGGTCTTTGGACACTTTACTTCGGCAGAGTGGACACGCCCTGTGCGTCTCCTCTGTCCAGCATTGCCGCAGACACTCGCAGCAGGAGTGCGAGCAGCTCAGGACCACAGGGTCAGAGTAGATGTTCAGGCAGATGGAGCAGCACAGGTTCTCCTCCAGACTGCTGGCCATCTTGTGTGTGGACCTTCAACTTTGACCTGGAACTCACAAAGAATCCAAAAATCTGTGTTTCTCATTGACATTCACGAGGCCCAAAGTCTGAGGTTTGACTTCAGTTTGAGGACAAATCACTTTTATGATCCTCTACATTTACCCCCGCTGTGTTACCCCCGCGGTGTTACCCCCGCTGTGTTACCCCCGCGGTGTTACCCCCGCTGTGTTACCCCCGTGGTGTTACCCCCACTGTGCTACCCCAACTGTCTTACCCCCGCTGTGTTACCCCCGCTGTGTTACCAACGCTGTGTTACCCCGTTGTGTTACCCCCGTTGTGTTACCCCCGCGGTGTTACTCGCGTGGTGTTACTCGCGTGGTGTTACCCCCGTGGTGTTACCCCTGTGGTGTTACCCCCGCTGTATTAACCCCGGGGTGTTACCACCGCTGTGTTACCCCCACTGTGTTACCCCCGCTGTGTTACCTCTGTGGTGTTACCCCAACTGTGTTACCTCTGTGGTGTTACCCCCGCTGTGTTGCCCCCGCGGTGTTACCCCCGCTGTGTTACCCCCGCTGTATTAACCCCGGGGTGTTACCACCGCTGTGTTACCACCGCTGTGTTACCCCCGCTGTGTTACTCGCGTGGTGTTACCCCCGCTGTGTTACCCCCGCGGTGTTATCCCCCTGTGTTACCCCCGCGGTGTAACCACCACTGTGTTACCCCCGCTGTGTTACCGCCGCGGTGTTACCCCCGCTGTGTTACAACCACTGTGTTACCCCAGCTGTGTTACCCCACCCCCGCTGTGTTACCGCCGCGGTGTTACCCCCGCTTTGTTACCCCCGCGGTGTTACCGCCGCGGTGTTACCCCGCTTTGTTACCCCCGCTGTGTTACCCCCGCTGTGTTACCTCCGCTGTGTTACCCCCGCTGTGTTACCCCCGCGGTGTTACCCCCGCTGTGTTACCCCCGCTGTGTTACCCCCGCTGTGTTACCCCCGCTTTGTTACCCCCGCTGTGTTACCCCCGCTGTGTTACCCCCGCTGTGTTACCCCCGCTTTGTTACCCCCACTGTGTTACCACCACTTTGTTACCCCAGCTGTATTACTTGCGTGGTGTTACCCCCGCTGTGTTACCCCCACGGTGTTACCCCCGCTGTGTTACCCCCGCTGTGTAACCTCCTCTTTGTTATCCCTATGGTGTTACCCCCGCTGTGTTATGTTAGCCCCTTGGTGTTACCCCCACGGTTTTACCCCCGCTGTGTTACCCCAACTGTGTTTTCCCCGTGGTGTTACCACCGTTGTGTTACCCCCGCTGTGTTACCCCCGCTGTGTTACGCCCTCTTTGTTATCCCTATGGTGTTACCCCCGCTGTGTTATTTTAGCCCCTTGGTGTTACCCCCACGGTGTTACCCCCGCTGTGTTACCCCCGTGGTGTTACCACCGTTGTGTTACCTCCGCTGTGTTACCGCCGTTGTGTTACCCCCCGCTGTGTTACCCCCGTGGTGTTACCCCCGTGGTGTTACCCCCGCTGTGTTTCCCCCGCTGTGTTACCCCCACTGTGTTACCCCCGTGGTGTTACCCCCTCTTTGTTACCCCCTCTTTGTTACCCCCTCTTTGTTACCCCCGCTGTGTTACCCCCACGGTGTTACCCCCGCTTTGTTACCCCAACTGTGTTTCCCCCGCTGTGTTACCACCGTTGTGTTACCTCCGCTGTGTTACCCCCGCTGTGTTACCTCCGCTGTGTTACCCCCGCAGTGTTACCCCCGCGGTGTAACCCCCTCTTTGTTACCCCCATGGTGTTACCCCGCTGTGTTGCCCCCGCTGTGTTACCCTCGTGGTGTTACCCCTACTGTGTTACCCCCGCGGTGTTTCCCCCGCTGTGTTAGCCCCTTGGTGTTACCACCGATGTGTTACCACCAATGTGTTACCCCCGTGGTGTTACCCCCACTGTGTTACCCCCGTGGTGTTACCCCCGTGGTGTTACCCCCGCTGTGTTACCCCTCTTTGTTACCCCCATGGTGTTACCCCCGCTGTGTTAACCCCTTGGTGTTACCCCCGCTGTGTTACCCCTGCTGTGTTACCCCCGCGGTGTTCCCCCCACTGTGTTACCCCAACTGTCTTACCCCAGCTATGTTACCACCACTATGTTACCCCCACTGTGTTACCCCAACTGTCTTACCACCACTATGTTACCCCCACTGTGTTACCCCCGCTGTGTTACCCCCGCTGTGTTACCCCTGCTGTGTTACCCCCGCTGTGTTACCCCACCCCCGCTGTGTTACCCCCGTGGTGTTACCACCGTTGTGTTACCCCCGCTGTGTTTCCCCTGCTGTGTTACCCCCGCTCTGTTACCCCACCCCCGCTGTGTTACCCCCGTGGTGTTACCACCGTTGTGTTACCCCCTCTTTGTTACCCCCTCTTTGTTAGCCCCGCTGTGTTACCTCCGCTGTGTTACCCCCTCTTTGTTACCCCCATGGTGTTACCCCGCTGTGTTGCCCCCGCTGTGTTACCCTCGTGGTGTTAGCCCCTTGGTGTTACCACCAATACGTTACCCCCGTGGTGTTACCCCCACTGTGTTACCCCCGTGGTGTTAGCCCCGCTGTGTTACCCCCGTGGTGTTACCCCCACTGTGCTACCCCAACTGTCTTAGCCCCGCTGTGTTACAACCACTGTGTTACCCCAGCTGTGTTACCCCACCCCCGCTGTGTTACCCCCGCTGTGTTACCCCCGTTGTGTTACCCCCGCTGTGTTACCCCACTCCCGCGGTGTTACCGCCGCGGTGCCGCGGTGTTACCGCCGCGGTGTTACCCCCGCTTTGTTACCCCCGCTGTGTTACCCCCGCTGTGTTACCTCAGCTGTGTTACCCCCGCTGTGTTACCCCCGCGGTGTTACCCCCGCTGTGTTACCCCCGCTGTGTTACCCCCGCTGTGTTACCCCCGCTGTGTTACCTCCGCTGTGTTACCCCCGCGGTGTTACCCCCGCTGTGTTACCCCCGCTGTGTAACCTCCTCTTTGTTATCCCTATGGTGTTACCCCCGCTGTGTTATGTTAGCCCCTTGGTGTTACCCCCACGGTTTTACCCCCGCTGTGTTACCCCAACTGTGTTTTCCCCGTGGTGTTACCACCGTTGTGTTACCCCCGCTGTGTTACCCCCGCTGTGTTACGCCCTCTTTGTTATCCCTATGGTGTTACCCCCGCTGTGTTATTTTAGCCCCTTGGTGTTACCCCCACGGTGTTACCCCCGTGGTGTTACCACCGCTGTGTTTCCCCCGCTTTGTTACCCCCGTGGTGTTACCCCCGCTGTGTTTCCCCCGCTGTGTTACCCCCACTGTGTTACCCCCGTGGTGTTACCCCCTCTTTGTTACCCCCTCTTTGTTACCCCCGCTGTGTTACCCCCACGGTGTTACCCCCGCGGTGTTACCCCCTCGGTGTAACCCCCTCTTTGTTACCCCCTTGGTGTTACCACCGATGTGTTACCACCAATGTGTTACCCCCGTGGTGTTACCCCCACTGTGTTACCCCCGTGGTATTACCCCCGCTGTGTTACCCCCTCTTTGTTACCCCCTTGGTGTTACCCCCACTGTGTTACCCCAACTGTCTTACCCCAGCTATGTTACCACCACTATGTTACCCCCACTGTGTTACCCCAACTGTCTTACCCCAGCTGTGTTACCACCACTGTGTTACCCCCGCTGTGTTACCCCGCTGTGTTACTCCTGCTGTGTTACCCCCGCTCTGTTACCCCCGTTGTGTTACCCCCGTGGTGTTACCACCGTTGTGTTACCCCCGCTGTGTTTCCCCTGCTGTGTTACCCCCGCTCTGTTACCCCACCCCCGCTGTGTTACCCCCGTGGTGTTACCACCGTTGTGTTACCCCCTCTTTGTTACCCCCTCTTTGTTAGCCCCGCTGTGTTACCCCCGCTGTGTTACCTCCGCTGTGTTACCCCCTCTTTGTTACCCCCATGGTGTTACCCCGCTGTGTTGCCCCCGCTGTGTTACCCTCGTGGTGTTAGCCCCTTGGTGTTACCACCAATACGTTACCCCCGTGGTGTTACCCCCACTGTGTTACCCCCGTGGTGTTAGCCCCGCTGTGTTACCCCCGTGGTGTTACCCCCACTGTGCTACCCCAACTGTCTTAGCCCCGCTGTGTTACAACCACTGTGTTACCCCAGCTGTGTTACCCCACCCCCGCTGTGTTACCCCCGTTGTGTTACCCCCGCTGTGTTACCCCACCCCCGCGGTGTTACCGCCGCGGTGCCGCGGTGTTACCGCCGCGGTGTTACCCCCGCTGTGTTACCCCCGCTGTGTTACCCCCGCTGTGTTACCTCCGCTGTGTTACCCCCTCTTTGTTACCCCCATGGTGTTACCCCGCTGTGTTGCCCCCGCTGTGTTACCCTCGTGGTGTTACCCCCGTGGTGTTACCCCCGCTGTGTTACCCCCGCTGTGTTACCTCTGCTGTGTTACCCCCTCTTTGTTACCCCCGTGGTGTTACCCCCACTGTGTTGCCCCCGCTGTGTTACCCCCGCTGTGTTACCCCCGCTGTGTTACTACCAGGACCAGGACCGGGACTAAAGAGAGTTTGAATTTTTTAAACTTATGGATTCCCTGAACTCCTCCCCTTAGACACGCCCTCAGCCCCGCCCCTTACACGTCATGTTGTTTTATGTCCTTCAATACATTTCATTTAAATTTCACAAGTTCCACAAAGAAAAGACAACGAACAAACAAACAAACAAACAACAATTTAAAATGAACTGTTTGAACTTTTCTAAAAAGGAAGGTCTTTAACCCTCACAAAAAACATGGACACAGGACCAGGCCCCGGGCCCCTGGCCTGTCGAGAGTAAGTACTTTGAGAGAGAGTACTTTGAGAGAGAGTACTTTGAGAGAGAGAGTAATTTGAGAGAGAGAGTACTTTGAGAGAGAGAGTACTTTGAGAGAGAGAGTACTTTGAGAGAGTGAGTACTTTGAGAGTGAGTACTTTGAGAGTGAGTACTTTGAGAGAGTGAGTACTTTGAGAGAGTGAGTACTTTGAGAGTGAGTACTTTGAGAGAGTGAGTACTTTGAGAGAGAGTACTTTGAGAGTGAGAGTACTTTGAGAGTGAGTACTTTGAGAGTGAGTACTTTGAGAGTGAGTACTTTGAGAGAGTGAGTACTTTGAGAGTGAGTACTTTGAGAGAGTGAGTACTTTGAGAGAGAGTACTTTGAGAGAGAGTACTTTGAGAGTGAGTACTTTGAGAGAGAGAGTACTTTGAGAGAGAGAGTACTTTGAGAGTGAGTACTTTGAGAGAGAGAGTACTTTGAGAGAGAGTACTTTGAGAGTGAGAGTACTTTGAGAGTGAGTACTTTGAGAGTGAGTACTTTGAGAGAGAGTACTTTGAGAGAGAGAGTACTTTGAGAGAGAGTACTTTGAGAGAGAGATTACTTTGAGAGTACTTTGAGAGAGAGAGTACTTTGAGAGAGAGTACTTTGAGAGTGAGTACTTTGAGAGAGAGTGAGTACTTTGAGAGAGAGAGTACTTTGAGAGAGAGATTACTTTGAGAGAGAGTACTTTGAGAGTGAGTACTTTGAGAGAGAGTGAGTACTTTGAGAGAGAGAGTACTTTGAGAGAGTGAGTACTTTGAGAGAGAGTACTTTGAGAGTGAGAGTACTTTGAGAGTGAGTACTTTGAGAGTGAGTACTTTGAGAGAGAGTACTTTGAGAGAGAGAGTACTTTGAGAGAGAGTACTTTGAGAGGGAGATTACTTTGAGAGTACTTTGAGAGAGAGAGTACTTTGAGAGAGAGTACTTTGAGAGTGAGTACTTTGAGAGATAGTACTTTGAGAGTGAGTACTTTGAGAGAGAGTACTTTGAGAGTGAGAGTACTTTGAGAGTGAGTACTTTGAGAGTGAGTACTTTGAGAGAGAGAGTACTTTGAGAGTGAGTACTTTGAGAGAGAGTACGTTGAGAGAGAGTACTTTGAGAGTGAGTACTTTGAGAGAGAGTACTTTGAGAGAGAGTACTTTGAGAGTGAGAGTACTTTGAGAGTGAGTACTTTGAGAGAGAGAGTACTTTGAGAGAGAGTACTTTGAGAGTGAGTACTTTGAGAGAGAGTACGTTGAGAGAGAGTACTTTGAGGGAGAGTACTTTGAGGGAGAGTACTTTGAGAAAGTGAGTACTTTGAGAGTGAGTAATTTGAGAGAGAGTACTTTGAGGGAGAGTACTTTGAGAAAGTGAGTACTTTGAGAGTGAGTACTTTGAGAGAGAGTACTTTGAGAGAGAGATCACTTTGAGAGTACTTTGAGAGAGAGAGTACTTTGAGAGAGAGTACTTTGAGAGTGAGTACTTTGAGAGAGAGTACTTTGAGAGAGAGTACTTTGAGAGAGAGATTACTTTGAGAGAGAGTACTTTGAGAGAGAGAGTACTTTGAGAGTGAGTACTTTGAGAGAGAGTACTTTGAGAGAGAGTACTTTGAGAGAGAGATTACTTTGAGAGAGAGTACTTTGAGAGTGAGAGTACTTTGAGAGTGAGTACTTTGAGAGTGAGTACTTTGAGAGTGAGTACTTTGAGAGAGAGTACTTTGAGAGAGAGAGTACTTTGAGAGAGTGAGTACTTTGAGAGTGAGTACTTTGAGAGAGAGAGTACTTTGAGAGAGAGTACTTTGAGAGAGAGTACTTTGAGAGAGAGAGTACTTTGAGAGAGAGAGTACTTTGAGAGAGAGAGTACTTTGAGAGAGAGAGTACTTTGAGAGAGTGAGTACTTTGAGAGTGAGTACTTTGAGAGTGAGTACTTTGAGAGAGTGAGTACTTTGAGAGAGTGAGTACTTTGAGAGTGAGTACTTTGAGAGAGTGAGTACTTTGAGAGAGAGTACTTTGAGAGTGAGAGTACTTTGAGAGTGAGTACTTTGAGAGTGAGTACTTTGAGAGTGAGTACTTTGAGAGAGTGAGTACTTTGAGAGTGAGTACTTTGAGAGAGAGTACTTTGAGAGAGAGAGTACTTTGAGAGAGAGAGTACTTTGAGAGAGAGTACTTTGAGAGTGAGTACTTTGAGAGAGAGTACTTTGAGAGAGAGTACTTTGAGAGTGAGTACTTTGAGAGAGAGTACTTTGAGAGTGAGTACTTTGAGAGAGAGTACTTTGAGAGTGAGAGTACTTTGAGAGTGAGTACTTTGAGAGTGAGTACTTTGAGAGAGAGAGTACTTTGAGAGTGAGTACTTTGAGAGAGAGAGTACTTTGAGAGAGAGTACGTTGAGAGAGAGTACTCTGATAGAGAGAGTACTTTGAGAGAGAGTACTTTGAGAGTGAGTACTTTGAGAGAGAGTACTTTGAGAGAGAGTACTTTGAGAGTGAGAGTACTTTGAGAGTGAGTACTTTGAGAGAGAGAGTACTTTGAGAGAGAGTACTTTGAGAGTGAGTACTTTGAGAGAGAGTACTTTGAGAGAGAGTACTTTGAGGGAGAGTACTTTGAGGGAGAGTACTTTGAGAAAGTGAGTACTTTGAGAGTGAGTACTTTGAGAGAGAGTACTTTGAGAGAGAGATTACTTTGAGAGAGAGTACTTTGAGAGTGAGAGTACTTTGAGAGTGAGTACTTTGAGAGAGAGTAATTTGAGTGAGAGTACTTTGAGAGAGAGTACTTTGAGGGAGAGTACTTTGAGAAAGTGAGTACTTTGAGAGTGAGTACTTTGAGAGAGAGTACTTTGAGAGAGAGATTACTTTGAGAGAGAGTACTTTGAGAGTGAGAGTACTTTGAGAGTGAGTACTTTGAGAGAGAGTACTTTGAGAGAGAGAGTACTTTCAGAGTGAGTACTTTGAGAGAGAGTACTTTGAGAGTGAGTACTTTGAGAGAGAGAGTACTTTGAGAGAGAGTACTTTGAGAGTGAGTACTTTGAGAGAGAGTACTTTGAGAGAGAGATTACTTTGAGAGAGAGTACTTTGAGAGAGAGAGTACTTTGAGAGAGAGTACTTTGAGGGAGAGTACTTTGAGAGTGAGTAATTTGAGTGAGAGTACTTTGAGAGAGAGTACTTTGAGGGAGAGTACTTTGAGAAAGTGAGTACTTTGAGAGAGAGTACTTTGAGGGAGAGTACTTTGAGAAAGTGAGTACTTTGAGAGTGAGTACTTTGAGAGAGAGTACTTTGAGAGAGAGATTACTTTGAGAGAGAGTACTTTGAGAGTGAGAGTACTTTGAGAGTGAGTACTTTGAGAGAGAGTACTTTGAGAGAGAGAGTACTTTCAGAGTGAGTACTTTGAGAGAGAGTACTTTGAGAGTGAGTACTTTGAGAGAGAGAGTACTTTGAGAGAGAGTACTTTGAGAGTGAGTACTTTGAGAGAGAGTACTTTGAGAGAGAGTACTTTGAGGGAGAGTACTTTGAGGGAGAGTACTTTGAGAAAGTGAGTACTTTGAGAGTGAGTAATTTGAGTGAGAGTACTTTGAGAGAGAGTACTTTGAGGGAGAGTACTTTGAGAAAGTGAGTACTTTGAGAGTGAGTAATTTGAGTGAGAGTACTTTGAGAGTGAGTACTTTGAGAGAGTGAGTACTTTGAGAGAGTGAGTACTTTGAGAGTGAGTACTTTGAGAGAGTGAGTACTTTGAGAGAGAGTACTTTGAGAGTGAGAGTACTTTGAGAGTGAGTACTTTGAGAGTGAGTACTTTGAGAGTGAGTACTTTGAGAGAGTGAGTACTTTGAGAGTGAGTACTTTGAGAGAGAGTACTTTGAGAGAGAGAGTACTTTGAGAGAGAGAGTACTTTGAGAGAGAGTACTTTGAGAGTGAGTACTTTGAGAGAGAGTACTTTGAGAGAGAGTACTTTGAGAGTGAGTACTTTGAGAGAGAGTACTTTGAGAGTGAGTACTTTGAGAGAGAGTACTTTGAGAGTGAGAGTACTTTGAGAGTGAGTACTTTGAGAGTGAGTACTTTGAGAGAGAGAGTACTTTGAGAGTGAGTACTTTGAGAGAGAGAGTACTTTGAGAGAGAGTACGTTGAGAGAGAGTACTCTGATAGAGAGAGTACTTTGAGAGAGAGTACTTTGAGAGTGAGTACTTTGAGAGAGAGTACTTTGAGAGAGAGTACTTTGAGAGTGAGAGTACTTTGAGAGTGAGTACTTTGAGAGAGAGAGTACTTTGAGAGAGAGTACTTTGAGAGTGAGTACTTTGAGAGAGAGTACTTTGAGAGAGAGTACTTTGAGGGAGAGTACTTTGAGGGAGAGTACTTTGAGAAAGTGAGTACTTTGAGAGTGAGTACTTTGAGAGAGAGTACTTTGAGAGAGAGATTACTTTGAGAGAGAGTACTTTGAGAGTGAGAGTACTTTGAGAGTGAGTACTTTGAGAGAGAGTAATTTGAGTGAGAGTACTTTGAGAGAGAGTACTTTGAGGGAGAGTACTTTGAGAAAGTGAGTACTTTGAGAGTGAGTACTTTGAGAGAGAGTACTTTGAGAGAGAGATTACTTTGAGAGAGAGTACTTTGAGAGTGAGAGTACTTTGAGAGTGAGTACTTTGAGAGAGAGTACTTTGAGAGAGAGAGTACTTTCAGAGTGAGTACTTTGAGAGAGAGTACTTTGAGAGTGAGTACTTTGAGAGAGAGAGTACTTTGAGAGAGAGTACTTTGAGAGTGAGTACTTTGAGAGAGAGTACTTTGAGAGAGAGTACTTTGAGGGAGAGTACTTTGAGAGTGAGTAATTTGAGTGAGAGTACTTTGAGAGAGAGTACTTTGAGGGAGAGTACTTTGAGAAAGTGAGTACTTTGAGAGTGAGTACTTTGAGAGAGAGTACTTTGAGAGAGAGATTACTTTGAGAGAGAGTACTTTGAGAGTGAGAGTACTTTGAGAGTGAGTACTTTGAGAGAGAGTACTTTGAGAGAGAGAGTACTTTGAGAGAGAGTACTTTCAGAGTGAGTACTTTGAGAGAGAGTACTTTGAGAGTGAGTACTTTGAGAGAGAGAGTACTTTGAGAGAGAGTACTTTGAGAGTGAGAGTACTTTGAGAGAGAGATTACTTTGAGAGAGAGTACTTTGAGAGTGAGAGTACTTTGAGAGAGAGTACTTTCAGAGTGAGTACTTTGAGAGAGAGTACTTTGAGAGTGAGTACTTTGAGAGAGAGAGTACTTTGAGAGAGAGTACTTTGAGAGTGAGTACTTTGAGAGAGAGTACTTTGAGAGAGAGTACTTTGAGGGAGAGTACTTTGAGGGAGAGTACTTTGAGAAAGTGAGTACTTTGAGAGTGAGTAATTTGAGTGAGAGTACTTTGAGAGTGAGTACTTTGAGAGAGAGTACTTTGAGAGAGAGATTACTTTGAGAGAGAGTACTTTGAGAGTGAGAGTACTTTGAGAGTGAGTACTTTGAGAGAGAGTACTTTGAGAGAGAGAGTACTTTGAGAGTGAGTACTTTGAGAGAGAGTACTTTGAGAGAGAGTACTTTGAGAGAGAGATTACTTTGAGAGAGAGTACTTTGAGAGTGAGAGTACTTTGAGAGTGAGTACTTTGAGAGTGAGTACTTTGAGAGAGAGTACTTTGAGAGAGAGTACTTTGAGGGAGAGTACTTTGAGAAAGTGAGTACTTTGAGAGTGAGTACTTTGAGAGAGAGTACTTTGAGAGAGAGTACTTTGAGGGAGAGTACTTTGAGAAAGTGAGTACTTTGAGAGTGAGTACTTTGAGAGAGAGAGTACTTTGAGAGAGTGAGTACTTTGAGAGTGAGTACTTTGAGAGAGAGAGTACTTTGAGAGAGAGTACTTTGAGAGAGAGAGTACTTTGAGAGAGAGTACTTTGAGAGTGAGAGTACTTTGAGAGAGAGTACTTTGAGAGAGAGAGTACTTTGAGAGAGAGAGTACTTTGAGAGAGAGAGTACTTTGAGAGAGTGAGTACTTTGAGAGTGAGTACTTTGAGAGTGAGTACTTTGAGAGAGTGAGTACTTTGAGAGAGTGAGTACTTTGAGAGTGAGTACTTTGAGAGAGTGAGTACTTTGAGAGAGAGTACTTTGAGAGTGAGAGTACTTTGAGAGTGAGTACTTTGAGAATGAGTACTTTGAGAGTGAGTACTTTGAGAGTGAGTACTTTGAGAGAGAGAGAGTACTTTGAGAGAGAGAGTACTTTGAGAGAGAGATTACTTTGAGAGAGAGTACTTTGAGAGTGAGTACTTTGAGAGAGAGTACTTTGAGAGTGAGTACTTTGAGAGAGAGTACTTTGAGAGTGAGAGTACTTTGAGAGTGAGTACTTTGAGAGTGAGTACTTTGAGAGAGAGAGTACTTTGAGAGTGAGTACTTTGAGAGAGAGAGTACTTTGAGAGAGAGTACGTTGAGAGAGAGTACTCTGATAGAGAGAGTACTTTGAGAGAGAGTACTTTGAGAGTGAGTACTTTGAGAGAGAGTACTTTGAGAGAGAGTACTTTGAGAGAGAGTACTTTGAGAGAGAGTACTTTGAGAGAGAGAGTACTTTGAGAGTGAGTACTTTGAGAGAGAGTACTTTGAGAGTGAGTACTTTGAGAGAGATTACTTTGAGAGAGAGTACTTTGAGAGTGAGAGTACTTTGAGAGAGAGTACTTTGAGAGAGAGTACTTTGAGGGAGAGAATAATTTGAGAGTGAGTACTTTGAGAGAGAGTACTTTGAGAGAGAGAGTACTTTGAGAGTGAGTACTTTGAGAGAGAGTACTTTGAGAGTGAGTACTTTGAGAGAGATTACTTTGAGAGTACTTTGAGAGAGAGAGTACTTTGAGAGAGAGTACTTTGAGAGAGAGTACTTTGAGAGAGAGAGTACTTTGAGAGTGAGTACTTTGAGAGAGAGTACTTTGAGAGTGAGTACTTTGAGAGTGAGAGTACTTTGAGAGTACTTTGAGAGAGAGTACTTTGAGGGAGAGTACTTTGAGAGTGAGAGTACTTTGAGAGTACTTTGAGAGAGAGTACTTTGAGGGAGAGTACTTTGAGAGTGAGAGTACTTTGAGAGTACTTTGAGAGAGAGTACTTTGAGAGAGAGTACTTTGAGAGAGAGAGTACTTTGAGAGTGAGTACTTTGAGAGTGAGTACTTTGAGAGAGAGTACTTTGAGAGAGAGTACTTTGAGAGTGAGAGTACTTTGAGAGAGAGTACTTTGAGAGAGAGTACTTTGAGGGAGAGTACTTTGAGAAAGTGAGTACTTTGAGAGTGAGTACTTTGAGAGAGAGTACTTTGAGAGAGAGTACTTTGAGAGAGAGTACTTTGAGGGAGAGTACTTTGAGAAAGTGAGTACTTTGAGAGTGAGTACTTTGAGAGAGAGAGTACTTTGAGAGAGTGAGTACTTTGAGAGTGAGTACTTTGAGAGAGAGAGTACTTTGAGAGAGAGTACTTTGAGAGTGAGAGTACTTTGAGAGTGAGTACTTTGAGAGTGAGTACTTTGAGAGAGAGTACTTTGAGAGAGAGAGTACTTTGAGAGAGAGTACTTTGAGAGAGAGATTACTTTGAGAGTACTTTGAGAGAGAGAGTACTTTGAGAGAGAGTACTTTGAGAGTGAGTACTTTGAGAGAGAGAGAGTACTTTGAGAGAGAGAGTACTTTGAGAGAGAGATTACTTTGAGAGAGAGTACTTTGAGAGTGAGTACTTTGAGAGAGAGTACTTTGAGAGTGAGTACTTTGAGAGAGTGAGTACTTTGAGAGTGAGAGTACTTTGAGAGTGAGTACTTTGAGAGTGAGTACTTTGAGAGAGAGAGTACTTTGAGAGTGAGTACTTTGAGAGAGAGAGTACGTTGAGAGAGAGTACTCTGATAGAGAGAGTACTTTGAGAGAGAGTACTTTGAGAGTGAGAGTACTTTGAGAGTGAGTACTTTGAGAGAGAGAGTACTTTGAGAGAGAGTACTTTGAGAGAGAGTACTTTGAGAGTGAGAGTACTTTGAGAGTGAGTACTTTGAGAGAGAGAGTACTTTGAGAGAGAGTACTTTGAGAGTGAGTACTTTGAGAGAGAGTACTTTGAGAGAGAGTACTTTGAGGGAGAGTACTTTGAGGGAGAGTACTTTGAGAAAGTGAGTACTTTGAGAGTGAGTAATTTGAGTGAGAGTACTTTGAGAGAGAGTACTTTGAGGGAGAGTACTTTGAGAAAGTGAGTACTTTGAGAGTGAGTACTTTGAGAGAGAGTACTTTGAGAGAGAGAGTACTTTGAGAGAGAGTACTTTGAGAGAGAGTACTTTGAGAGAGAGTACTTTGAGAGAGAGATTACTTTGAGAGTACTTTGAGAGAGAGAGTACTTTGAGAGAGAGTACTTTGAGAGTGAGTACTTTGAGAGAGAGAGTACTTTGAGAGAGAGTACTTTGAGAGTGAGAGTACTTTGAGAGTGAGTACTTTGAGAGAGAGTACTTTGAGAGAGAGTACTTTGAGAGAGAGATTACTTTGAGAGAGAGTACTTTGAGAGTGAGAGTACTTTGAGAGTGAGTACTTTGAGAGTGAGTACTTTGAGAGAGAGTACTTTGAGAGAGAGTACTTTGAGGGAGAGTACTTTGAGAAAGTGAGTACTTTGAGAGTGAGTACTTTGAGAGAGAGTACTTTGAGAGAGAGTACTTTGAGGGAGAGTACTTTGAGAGAGAGAGTACTTTGAGAGAGTGAGTACTTTGAGAGTGAGTACTTTGAGAGAGAGTACTTTGAGAGTGAGTACTTTGAGAGAGAGTACTTTGAGAGTGAGTACTTTGAGAGAGAGTACTTTGAGAGTGAGAGTACTTTGAGAGTGAGTACTTTGAGAGAGAGAGTACTTTGAGAGAGAGAGTACTTTGAGAGAGAGTACGTTGAGAGAGAGTACTCTGATAGAGAGAGTACTTTGAGAGAGAGTACTTTGAGAGTGAGTACTTTGAGAGGGATTACTTTGAGAGAGAGTACTTTGAGAGTGAGTACTTTGAGAGAGAGTACTTTGAGAGAGAGTACTTTGAGGGAGAGTACTTTGAGGGAGAGTACTTTGAGAAAGTGAGTACTTTGAGAGTGAGTAATTTGAGTGAGAGTACTTTGAGAGAGAGTACTTTGAGGGAGAGTACTTTGAGAGAGTGAGTACTTTGAGAGAGAGTACTTTGAGAGAGTGAGTACTTTGAGAGAGAGTACTTTGAGAGAGAGATTACTTTGAGAGTACTTTGAGAGAGAGAGTACTTTGAGAGAGAGTACTTTGAGAGTGAGTACTTTGAGAGAGAGTACTTTGAGAGAGAGTACTTTGAGAGAGAGATTACTTTGAGAGAGAGTACTTTGAGAGTGAGAGTACTTTGAGAGTGAGTACTTTGAGAGAGAGATTACTTTGGGAGTGAGTACTTTGAGAGAGAGTACTTTGAGAGAGAGTACTTTGAGAGAGAGTACTTTGAGAGAGAGTACTTTGAGAGAGAGTACTTTGAGAGTGAGTACTTTGAGAGAGAGTACTTTGAGAGAGAGTACTTTGAGAGAGAGTACTTTGAGAGAGAGTACTTTGAGAGAGATTACTTTGAGAGAGAGAGTACTTTGAGAGTGAGTACTTTGAGAGAGAGATTACTTTGGGAGTGAGTACTTTGAGAGAGAGTACTTTGAGAGAGAGTACTTTGAGAGAGATTACTTTGAGAGAGAGAGTACTTTGAGAGTGAGTACTTTGAGAGAGAGTACTTTGAGAGAGAGTACTTTGAGAGAGAGTACTTTGAGAGTGAGTACTTTGAGAGAGAGTACTTTGAGAGAGAGTACTTTGAGAGAGAGTACTTTGAGAGAGAGTACTTTGAGAGAGAGTACTTTGAGAGAGAGAGTACTTTGGGAGTGAGTACTTTGAGAGAGAGTACTTTGAGAGAGAGTACTTTGAGAGAGATTACTTTGAGAGAGAGAGTACTTTGAGAGTGAGTACTTTGAGAGAGAGTACTTTGAGAGAGAGTACTTTGAGAGAGAGTACTTTGAGAGTGAGTACTTTGAGAGAGAGTACTTTGAGAGAGAGTACTTTGAGAGAGAGTACTTTGAGAGAGAGTACTTTGAGAGAGAGTACTTTGAGAGAGAGAGTACTTTGAGAGTGAGTACTTTGAGAGAGAGTACTTTGAGAGAGAGTACTTTGAGAGAGAGTACTTTGAGAGAGAGTACTTTGAGGGAGAGTACTTTGAGAGTGAGTACTTTGAGAGTGAGTACTTTGAGAGAGAGTACTTTGAGAGAGAGAGTACTTTGAGAGTGAGTACTTTGAGAGTGAGTACTTTGAGAGAGAGAGTACTTTGAGAGAGAGTACTTTGAGAGAGAGTACTTTGAGAGTGAGAGTACTTTGAGAGAGAGTACTTTGAGAGAGAGAGTACTTTGAGAGTGAGAGTACTTTGAGAGTTAGTACTTTGAGAGAGAGAGTACTTTGAGAGTTAGTACTTTGAGAGAGAGTACTTTGAGAGTGAGAGTACTTTGAGAGAGAGTACTTTGAGAGAGAGAGTACTTTGAGAGTGAGAGTACTTTGAGAGTTAGTACTTTGAGAGAGAGAGTACTTTGAGAGTGAGTACTTTGAGAGTGAGAGTACTTTGAGAGTGAGTACTTTGAGAGTGAGTACTTTGAGAGAGAGAGTACTTTGAGAGAGAGTACTTTGAGAGAGAGTACTTTGAGAGTGAGAGTACTTTGAGAGAGAGTACTTTGAGAGAGAGAGTACTTTGAGAGTGAGAGTACTTTGAGAGTGAGTACTTTGAGAGAGAGTACTTTGAGAGTGAGTACTTTGAGAGAGAGTACTTTGAGAGTGAGTACTTTGAGAGAGAGTACTTTTAGAGTGAGTACTTTGAGAGCGAGTACTTTGAGAGAGAGTACTTTGAGAGAGAGAGTACTTTGAGAGTGAGTACTTTGAGAGAGAGTACTTTGAGAGAGAGAGTACTTTGAGAGTGAGTACTTTGAGAGAGAGTACTTTGAGAGTGAGTACTTTGAGAGCGAGTACTTTGAGAGAGAGTACTTTGAGAGAGAGAGTACTTTGAGAGTGAGTACTTTGAGAGAGAGTACTTTGAGAGAGAGAGTACTTTGAGAGAGAGTACTTTGAGAGAGAGTACTTTGAGAGAGAGTACTTTGAGAGAGAGTACTTTGAGAGAGAGTACTTTGAGGGAGAGTACTTTGAGAGTGAGTACTTTGAGAGTGAGTACTTTGAGAGAGAGTACTTTGAGAGTGAGAGTACTTTGAGAGTGAGTACTTTGAGAGTGAGTACTTTGAGAGAGAGTACTTTGAGAGTGAGAGTACTTTGAGAGTGAGTACTTTGAGAGTGAGTACTTTGAGAGAGAGAGTACTTTGAGAGTGAGTACTTTGAGAGAGAGAGTACTTTGAGAGAGAGTACTTTGAGAGAGAGTACTTTGAGAGTGAGTACTTTGAGAGTGAGTACTTTGAGAGAGAGAGTACTTTGAGAGTGAGTACTTTGAGAGTGAGTACGTTGAGAGCGAGTACTTTGAGAGAGAGTACTTTGAGAGTGAGTACTTTGAGAGAGAGAGTACTTTGAGAGTGAGTACTTTGAGAGTGAGTACTTTGAGAGAGAGAGTACGTTGAGAGAGAGTACTTTGAGAGAGAGAGAGTACTTTTGAGAGTGAGTACTTTGAGAGAGAGTACTTTGAGAGTGAGTACGTTGAGAGAGAGTACTTTGAGAGAGAGAGTACTTTTGAGAGTGAGTACTTTTGAGAGTGAGTACTTTGAGAGTGAGTACTTTGAGAGAGAGAGTACTTTGAGAGTGAGTACTTTGAGAGAGAGTACTTTGAGAGAGTGAGTACTTTGAGAGAGAGAGTACTTTGAGAGAGAGAGTACTTTGAGAGTGAGTACTTTGAGAGAGAGTACTTTGAGAGAGAGATTACTTTGGGAGTACTTTGAGAGAGAGAGTACTTTGAGAGTGAGTACTTTGAGAGAGAGTACGTTGAGAGAGAGTACTTTGAGAGAGTGAGTACTTTGAGAGTGAGTACTTTGAGAGAGAGTACTTTGAGAGAGAGAGTACTTTGAGAGAGAGTACTTTGAGAGAGTGAGTACTTTGAGAGAGAGAGTACTTTGAGAGAGAGAGTACTTTGAGAGTGAGTACTTTGAGAGTGAGTACTTTGAGAGTGAGTACTTTGAGAGAGAGAGTACTTTGAGAGAGAGATTACTTTGAGAGAGAGTACTTTGAGAGAGAGTACTTTGAGAGAGAGATTACTTTGGGAGTACTTTGAGAGAGAGAGTACTTTGAGAGTGAGTACTTTGAGAGAGAGTACTTTGAGAGAGAGTACTTTGAGAGAGATTACTTTGAGAGAGAGATTACTTTGGGAGTACTTTGAGAGAGAGAGTACTTTGAGAGTGAGTACTTTGAGAGAGAGTACTTTGAGAGAGAGTACTTTGAGAGAGAGTACTTTGAGAGAGAGAGTACTTTGAGAGTGAGTACTTTGAGAGAGAGTACTTTGAGAGAGAGTACTTTGAGAGAGAGTACTTTGAGAGAGAGTACTTTGAGGGAGAGTACTTTGAGAGTGAGTACTTTGAGAGTGAGTACTTTGAGAGAGAGTACTTTGAGAGTGAGTACTTTGAGAGTGAGTACTTTGAGAGAGAGTACTTTGAGAGTGAGAGTACTTTGAGAGTGAGTACTTTGAGAGTGAGTACTTTGAGAGAGAGAGTACTTTGAGAGAGAGTACTTTGAGAGAGAGTACTTTGAGAGTGAGAGTACTTTGAGAGAGAGTACTTTGAGAGAGAGAGTACTTTGAGAGTGAGAGTACTTTGAGAGTGAGTACTTTGAGAGTGAGTACTTTGAGAGTGAGTACTTTGAGAGTGAGTACTTTGAGAGTGAGTACTTTGAGAGTGAGTACTTTGAGAGAGAGTACTTTGAGAGAGAGTACTTTGAGAGTGAGTACTTTGAGAGTGAGTACTTTGAGAGAGAGTACTTTGAGAGAGAGTACTTTGAGGGAGAGTACTTTGAGAGTGAGTACTTTGAGAGTGAGTACTTTGAGAGAGAGTACTTTGAGAGTGAGAGTACTTTGAGAGTGAGTACTTTGAGAGAGAGTACTTTGAGAGAGAGAGAGTACTTTGAGAGAGAGTACTTTGAGAGAGAGTACTTTGAGAGAGAGAGAGTACTTTGAGAGTGAGTACTTTGAGAGAGAGTACTTTGAGAGAGAGAGAGTACTTTGAGAGAGAGTACTTTGAGAGAGAGTACTTTGAGAGAGAGTACTTTGAGAGAGAGTACTTTGAGAGAGAGTACTTTGAGGGAGAGTACTTTGAGAGTGAGTACTTTGAGAGTGAGTACTTTGAGAGAGAGTACTTTGAGAGTGAGAGTACTTTGAGAGTGAGTACTTTGAGAGTGAGTACTTTGAGAGAGAGAGTACTTTGAGAGTGAGTACTTTGAGAGAGAGAGTACTTTGAGAGAGAGTACTTTGAGAGAGTGAGTACTTTGAGAGAGAGAGTACTTTGAGAGAGTGAGTACTTTGAGAGTGAGTACTTTGAGAGAGAGTACTTTGAGAGAGAGAGTACTTTGAGAGAGAGAGTACTTTGAGAGTGAGTACTTTGAGAGTGAGTACTTTGAGAGAGAGAGTACTTTGAGAGTGAGTACTTTGAGAGAGAGTACTTTGAGAGAGAGTACTTTGAGAGAGAGAGTACGTTGAGAGATAGAGTACTTTGAGAGAGAGTACTTTGAGAGAGAGTACTTTGAGAGAGAGTACTTTGAGAGAGAGAGTACTTTGAGAGAGAGTACTTTGAGAGAGAGTACTTTGAGAAAGTAAGTACTTTGAGAGTGAGTACTTTGAGAGAGAGTACTTTGAGAGTGAGAGTACTTTGAGAGTGAGTACTTTGAGAGTGAGTACTTTGAGAGAGAGTACTTTGAGAGTGAGTACTTTGAGAGAGAGTACTTTGAGAGAGAGTACTTTGAGAGAGAGTACTTTGAGAGTGAGTACTTTGAGAGTGAGTACTTTGAGAGAGAGTACTTTGAGAGAGAGTACTTTGAGAGATAGAGTACTTTGAGAGAGAGTACTTTGAGAGATAGAGTACTTTGAGAGAGAGTACTTTGAGAGAGAGATTACTTTGAGAGTACTTTGAGAGAGAGTACTTTGAGTGAGAGTACGTTGAGAGAGAGAGTACTTTGAGAGTGAGTACTTTGAGAGTGAGAGTACTTTGAGAGTGAGTACTTTGAGAGAGAGTACTTTGAGAGAGAGAGTACTTTGAGAGTGAGTACTTTGAGAGAGAGAGTACTTTGAGAGAGAGTACTTTGAGAGTGAGTACTTTGAGAGAGAGTACTTTGAGAGAGAGTACTTTGAGGGAGAGTACTTTGAGGGAGAGTACTTTGAGAAAGTGAGTACTTTGAGAGAGAGTACTTTGAGAGAGAGAGTACTTTGAGAGAGAGTACTTTGAGAGAGTGAGTACTTTGAGAGAGAGTACTTTGAGAGAGAGATTACTTTGAGAGTACTTTGAGAGAGAGTACTTTGAGAGAGAGTACTTTGAGAGAGAGAGTACTTTGAGAGAGAGTACTTTGAGAGAGAGTACTTTGAGAGAGTGAGTACTTTGAGAGAGAGTACTTTGAGAGAGAGATTACTTTGAGAGTACTTTGAGAGAGAGTACTTTGAGAGAGAGTACTTTGAGAGAGAGAGTACTTTGAGAGAGAGTACTTTGAGAAAGTGAGTACTTTGAGAGTGAGTACTTTGAGAGAGAGTACTTTGAGAGAGAGTACTTTGAGAGAGAGTACTTTGAGAGAGTGAGTACTTTGAGAGAGAGTACTTTGAGAGAGAGATTACTTTGAGAGTACTTTGAGAGAGAGTACTTTGAGAGAGAGTACTTTGAGAGAGAGAGTACTTTGAGAGAGAGTACTTTGAGAGAGAGTACTTTGAGAGAGAGATTACTTTGAGAGAGAGTACTTTGAGAGTGAGAGTACTTTGAGAGTGAGTAATTTTGGAGGGTGAGTACTTTGAGAGAGAGTACTTTGAGAAAGTGAGTACTTTGAGAGTGAGTACTTTGAGAGAGAGTACTTTGAGAGAGAGAGTACTTTGAGAGAGAGTACTTTGAGAGAGTGAGTACTTTGAGAGAGAGTACTTTGAGAGAGAGATTACTTTGGGAGTACTTTGAGAGAGAGAGTACTTTGAGAGTGAGTACTTTGAGAGAGAGTACTTTGAGAGAGAGTACTTTGAGAGAGATTACTTTGAGAGAGAGAGTACTTTGAGAGTGAGTACTTTGAGAGAGAGTACTTTGAGAGAGAGAGTACTTTGAGAGTGAGTACTTTGAGAGAGAGTACTTTGAGAGAGAGTACTTTGAGAGAGAGTACTTTGAGAGAGAGTACTTTGAGAGAGAGTACTTTGAGGGAGAGTACTTTGAGAGTGAGTACTTTGAGAGTGAGTACTTTGAGAGAGAGTACTTTGAGAGTGAGTACTTTGAGAGTGAGTACTTTGAGAGAGAGTACTTTGAGAGTGAGAGTACTTTGAGAGTGAGTACTTTGAGAGTGAGTACTTTGAGAGAGAGAGTACTTTGAGAGTGAGTACTTTGAGAGAGAGAGTACTTTGAGAGAGAGAGTACTTTGAGAGAGAGTACTTTGAGAGGGAGTACTTTGAGAGTGAGAGTACTTTGAGAGAGAGTACTTTGAGAGAGAGAGTACTTTGAGAGTGAGAGTACTTTGAGAGTGAGTACTTTGAGAGAGAGAGTACTTTGAGAGTGAGTACTTTGAGAGTGAGTACTTTGAGAGAGAGAGTACTTTGAGAGTGAGTACGTTGAGAGCGAGTACTTTGAGAGAGAGAGTACTTTGAGAGTGAGTACTTTGAGAGAGTGAGTACTTTGAGAGAATGAGTACTTTGAGAGTGAGAGTACTTTGAGAGAGAGTACTTTGAGAGAGAGTACTTTGAGAGAGTGAGTACTTTGAGAGTGAGTACTTTGAGAGAGAGTACTTTGAGAGAGTGAGTACTTTGAGAGAGTGAGTACTTTGAGAGTGAGAGTACTTTGAGAGAGAGTACTTTGAGAGAGAGTACTTTGAGAGAGTGAGTACTTTGAGAGTGAGTACTTTGAGAGAGAGTACTTTGAGAGAGAGAGTACTTTGAGAGTGAGTACTTTGAGAGAGAGATTACTTTGAGAGAGAGTACTTTGAGAGTGAGTACTTTGAGAGAGAGTACTTTGAGAGTGAGAGTACTTTGAGAGTGAGTACTTTGAGAGAGAGTACTTTGAGAGTGAGTACTTTGAGAGAGAGTACTTTGAGAGTGAGTACTTTGAGAGTGAGTACTTTGAGAGAGAGAGTACTTTGAGAGTGAGTACTTTGAGAGAGAGTACTTTGAGAGTGAGAGTACTTTGAGAGTGAGAGTACTTTGAGAGTGAGTACTTTGAGAGTGAGTACTTTGAGAGAGAGAGTACTTTGAGAGTGAGTACTTTGAGAGTGAGTACTTTGAGAGAGAGAGTACTTTGAGAGAGTGAGTACTTTGAGAGTGAGAGTACTTTGAGAGAGAGTACTTTGAGAGAGTGAGTACTTTGAGAGTGAGTACTTTGAGAGAGAGTACTTTGAGAGAGAGAGTACTTTGAGAGTGAGTACTTTGAGAGAGAGATTACTTTGAGAGAGAGTACTTTGAGAGTGAGTACTTTGAGAGTGAGTACTTTGAGAGTGAGTACTTTGAGAGAGAGACTACTTTGAGAGTGAGTACTTTGAGAGAGAGTACTTTGAGAGAGAGTACTTTGAGAGAGAGTACTTTGAGAGTGAGTACTTTGAGAGAGAGTACTTTGAGAGAGAGTACTTTGAGAGAGAGTACTTTGAGAGAGAGAGTACTTTGAGAGTACTTTGAGAGAGAGTACTTTGAGAGTGAGTACTTTGAGAGAGAGTACTTTGAGAGTGAGTACTTTGACAGAGAGTACTTTGAGAGAGAGTACTTTGAGAGAGAGTACTTTGAGAGAGAGTACTTTGAGAGTGAGTACTTTGAGAGTGAGTACTTTGAGAGTGAGTACTTTGAGAGAGAGTACTTTGAGAGTGAGTACTTTGAGAGAGAGTACTTTGAGAGAGAGTACTTTGAGAGTGAGTACTTTGAGAGAGAGTACTTTGAGAGTGAGTACTTTGAGAGAGAGTACTTTGAGAGTGAGTACTTTGAGAGTGAGTACTTTGAGAGAGAGTACTTTAAGAGAGAGTACTTTGAGAGATAGAGTACTTTGAGAGAGAGTACTTTGAGAGATAGAGTACTTTGAGAGAGAGTACTTTGAGAGAGAGATTACTTTGAGAGAGAGAGTACTTTGAGAGAGAGTACTTTGAGAGAGTGAGTACTTTGAGAGAGAGTACTTTGAGAGAGAGATTACTTTGAGAGTACTTTGAGAGAGAGTACTTTGAGAGAGAGTACTTTGAGAGAGAGAGTACTTTGAGAGAGAGTACTTTGAGAGAGAGTACTTTGAGAGAGAGATTACTTTGAGAGAGAGTACTTTGAGAGTGAGAGTACTTTGAGAGTGAGAGTACTTTGAGAGTGAGTACTTTGAGAGTGAGTACTTTGAGAGAGAGTACTTTGAGAGTGAGTACTTTGAGAGAGAGTACTTTGAGAGAGAGTACTTTGAGAGAGAGTACTTTGAGAGTGAGTACTTTGAGAGTGAGTACTTTGAGAGAGAGTACTTTGAGAGAGAGTACTTTGAGAGATAGAGTACTTTGAGAGAGAGTACTTTGAGAGATAGAGTACTTTGAGAGAGAGTACTTTGAGAGAGAGATTACTTTGAGAGAGAGAGTACTTTGAGAGAGAGTACTTTGAGAGAGTGAGTACTTTGAGAGAGAGTACTTTGAGAGAGAGATTACTTTGAGAGTACTTTGAGAGAGAGTACTTTGAGAGAGAGTACTTTGAGAGAGAGATTACTTTGAGAGAGAGTACTTTGAGAGAGAGATTACTTTGGGAGTACTTTGAGAGAGAGAGTACTTTGAGAGTGAGTACTTTGAGAGAGAGTACTTTGAGAGAGAGTACTTTGAGAGTGAGTACTTTGAGAGAGAGTACTTTGAGAGAGAGTACTTTGAGAGTGAGAGTACTTTGAGAGTGAGTACTTTGAGAGTGAGTACTTTGAGAGAGAGTACTTTGAGAGAGAGTACTTTGAGAGAGAGTACTTTGAGAGAGAGATTACTTTGGGAGTACTTTGAGAGAGAGAGTACTTTGAGAGTGAGTACTTTGAGAGAGAGTACTTTGAGAGAGAGTACTTTGAGAGAGATTACTTTGAGAGAGAGAGTACTTTGAGAGTGAGTACTTTGAGAGAGAGTACTTTGAGAGAGAGAGTACTTTGAGAGTGAGTACTTTGAGAGAGAGTACTTTGAGAGAGAGTACTTTGAGAGAGAGTACTTTGAGAGAGAGTACTTTGAGGGAGAGTACTTTGAGAGTGAGTACTTTGAGAGTGAGTACTTTGAGAGTGAGTACTTTGAGAGAGAGTACTTTGAGAGTGAGTACTTTGAGAGTGAGTACTTTGAGAGAGAGTACTTTGAGAGTGAGAGTACTTTGAGAGTGAGTACTTTGAGAGTGAGTACTTTGAGAGAGAGAGTACTTTGAGAGTGAGTACTTTGAGAGAGAGAGTACTTTGAGAGAGAGTACGTTGAGAGAGAGTACTTTGAGAGATAGAGTACTTTGAGAGAGAGTACTTTGAGAGAGAGATTACTTTGAGAGTACTTTGAGAGAGAGTACTTTGAGAGTGAGAGTACTTTGAGAGTGAGTACTTTGAGAGTGAGTACTTTGAGAGAGAGTACTTTTAGAGTGAGAGTACTTTTGAGAGTGAGTAATTTGAGAGAGAGAGAGTACTTTGAGAGTACTTTGAGAGAGAGTACGTTGAGAGAGAGTACTTTGAGAGTGAGTACTTTGAGAGTGAGTACTTTGAGAGAGAGTACTTTTAGAGTGAGAGTACTTTTGAGAGTGAGTAATTTGAGAGAGAGAGAGTACTTTGAGAGTACTTTGAGAGAGAGTACGTTGAGAGAGAGTACTTTGAGAGTGAGTACTTTGAGAGAGAGTACTTTGAGAGAGAGTACTTTGAGAGTGAGTACTTTGAGAGAGAGTACTTTGAGAGAGAGTACTTTGAGAGAGAGTACTTTGAGAGTGAGAGTACTTTGAGAGTGAGTACTTTGAGAGAGAGTACTTTTAGAGTGAGAGTACTTTTGAGAGTGAGTACTTTGAGAGAGAGTACTTTGAGAGTGAGTACTTTGAGAGTGAGAGTACGTTGAGAGAGAGAGTACTTTGAGAGTGAGAGTACTTTGAGAGTGAGTACTTTGAGAGAGAGTACTCTGAGAGAGAGTACGTTGAGAGAGAGAGTACTTTGAGAGTGAGTACTTTGAGAGAGAGTACTTTTAGAGTGAGAGTACTTTTGAGAGTGAGTACTTTGAGAGTGAGAGTACGTTGAGAGAGAGAGTACTTTGAGAGAGAGTACTTTGAGAGAGAGTACTTTGAGAGTGAGTACTTTGAGAGAGAGTACGTTGAGAGAGAGAGTACTTTGAGAGAGAGAGTACTTTGAGAGTGAGTACTTTGAGAGAGAGTACTTTGAGAGTGAGTACTTTGAGAGTGAGAGTACTTTAAATAACTTAGTCCTGGTTTAGACCTGGTTTAGTCCTGGTTTATTCCTGGTTTAGTCCTGGTTTAGTCCTGGTTTATTCCTGGTTTAGTCCTGGTTTAGTCCTGGTTTATTCCTGGTTTAGTCCTGGTTTAGACCTATTTTAGTCCTGGTTTATTCCTGGTTTAGTCCTGGTTTAGACCTGGTTTAGTCCTGGTTTAGACCTGGTTTAGTCCTGGTTTAGTCCTGGTTTATTCCTGGTTTAGTCCTGGTTTAGTCCTGGTTTAGTCCTGGTTTAGTCCTGGTTTATTCCTGGTTTAGTCCTGGTTTAGACCTGGTTTAGACCTGGTTTAGACCTTTTTTAGTCCTGGTTTGGTCCTGGTTTATTCCTGGTTTAGTCCTGGTTTAGTCCTGGTTTATTCCTGGTTTAGTCCTGGTTTAGACCCATTTTAGTCCTGGTTTAGTCCTGGTTTATTCCTGGTTTAGTCCTGGTTTATTCCTGGTTTAGTCCTGGTTTAGACCTATTTTAGTCCTGGTTTAGTCCTGGTTTATTCCTGGTTTAGTCCTGGTTTAGACCTGGTTTAGACCTGGTTTAGTCCTGGTTTATTCCTGGTTTAGTCCTGGTTTAGTCCTGGTTTAGTCCTGGTTTATTCCTGGTTTAGTCCTGGTTTAGTCCTGGTTTAGTCCTGGTTTAGTCCTGGTTTAGTCCTGGTTTAGTCCTGGTTTATTCCTGGTTTAGTCCTGGTTTAGTCCTGGTTTAGTCCTGGTTTAGTCCTGGTTTATTCCTGGTTTAGTCCTGGTTTAGTCCTGGTTTAGACCTGGTTTAGACCTGGTTTAGTCCTGGTTTAGTCCTGGTTTAGACCTGGTTTAGTCCTGGTTTAGTCCTGGTTTAGACCTGGTTTAGACCTGGTTTAGTCCTGGTTTAGTCCTGGTTTAGTCCTGGTTTAGTCCTGGTTTAGTCCTGGTTTAGACCCATTTTAGTCCTGGTTTAGTCCTGGTTTATTCCTGGTTTAGACCTGGTTTAGACCTTGTTTAGATCTGGTTTAGTCCTGGTTTATTCCTGGTTTAGTCCTGGTTTAGTCCTGGTTTATTCCTGGTTTAGTCCTGGTTTAGACCTATTTTAGTCCTGGTTTAGTCCTGGTTTATTCCTGGTTTAGACCTGGTTTAGTCCTGGTTTAGTCCTGGTTTATTCCTGGTTTAGTCCTGGTTTAGACCTGGTTTAGTCCTGGTTTAGTCCTGGTTAGTCCTGGTTTAGTCCTGGTTTAGACCTGGTTTAGTCCTGGTTTAGTCCTGGTTTAGTCCTGGTTTAGTCCTGGTTTAGTCCTGGTTTAGACCTATTTTAGTCCTGGTTTAGTCCTGGTTTATTCCTGGTTTAGTCCTGGTTTATTCCTGGTTTAGTCCTGGTTTAAACCTATTTTAGTCCTGGTTTAGTCCTGGTTTAGACCTGGTTTAGTCCTGGTTTAGACCTATTTTAGTCCTGGTTTAGTCCTGGTTTAGACCTGGTTTAGACCTGGTTTAGACCTGGTTTAGTCCTGGTTTAGTCCTGGTTTAGACCTGGTTTAGACCTGGTTTAGTCCTGGTTTAGTCCTGGTTTAGACCTGGTTTAGTCCTGGTTTAGTTCAGTTACTATAGAAATACTTCATGTTGAACAAAGAGTGTAAAATGAGTGGGCGCAGTTTAGAATTGACTCCATGGAAACAGCATAAAATATCATAAACCAGGTCTAAAAAGTACAGGAACAGAGAATTACTAATGTAAAAGTAAATGTTTATTATAAAAAATAATCTACTGAAATGAAGCAATAATTTTGGAATATTTCAGACGAATCAAAAGTAAACGACTTTGAGTTTAGCTCAAACTGTGACGTCATTGCTGTGTTTCAGACAAACACAGTACTACAGTATCTTCAGTACATGAGTACATTTAGGGAGTACTGCAGTATCTTCAGTACATGAGTACATTTAGGGAGTACTGCAGTATCTTCAGTACATGAGTTCATTTAGGGAGTACTACAGTATCTTCAGTACATGAGTACATTTAGGGAGTACTACAGTATCTTCAGTACATGAGTACATTTAGGGAGTACTGCAGTATCTTCAGTACATGAGTACATTTAGGGAGTACTACAGTATCTTCAGTACATGAGTACATTTAGGGAGTACTGCAGTATCTTCAGTACATGAGTACATTTAGGGAGTACTACAGTATCTTCAGTACATGAGTACATTTAGGGAGTACTGCAGTATCTTCAGTACATGAGTACATTTAGGGAGTACTACAGTATCTTCAGTACATGAGTACATTTAGGGAGTACTGCAGTATCTTCAGTACATGAGTACATTTAGGGAGTACTACAGTATCTTCAGTACATGAGTACATTTAGGGAGTACTACAGTATCTTCAGTACATGAGTACATTTAGGGAGTACTACAGTATCTTCAGTACATGAGTACATTTAGGGAGTACTGCAGTATCTTCAGTACATGAGTACATTTAGGGAGTACTGCAGTATCTTCAGTACATGAGTACATTTAGGGAGTACTGCAGTATCTTCAGTACATGAGTACATTTAGGGAGTACTGCAGTATCTTCAGTATATGAGTACATTTAGGGAGTACTGCAGTATCTTCAGTACATGAGTACATTTAGGGAGTACTGCAGTATCTTCAGTATATGAGTACATTTAGGGAGTACTGCAGTATCTTCAGTACATGAGTACATTTAGGGAGTACTGCAGTATCTTCAGTACATGAGTACATTTAGGGAGTACTGCAGTATCTTCAGTACATGAGTACATTTAGGGAGTACTACAGTATCTTCAGTACATGAGTACATTTAGGGAGTACTGCAGTATCTTCAGTATATGAGTACATTTAGGGAGTACTGCAGTATCTTCAGTATATGAGTACATTTAGGGAGTACTGCAGTATCTTCAGTACATGAGTACTCCATCTTCAGTACATGAGTACATTTAGGGAGTACTGCAGTATCTTCAGTACATGAGTACATTTAGGGAGTACTACAGTATCTTCAGTACATGAGTACATTTAGGGAGTACTACAGTATCTTCAGTACATGAGTACATTTAGGGAGTACTGCAGTATCTTCAGTACATGAGTACATTTAGGGAGTACTACAGTATCTTCAGTACATGAGTACATTTAGGGAGTACTGCAGTATCTTCAGTACATGAGTACATTTAGGGAGTACTGCAGTATCTTCAGTACATGAGTACATTTAGGGAGTACTACAGTATCTTCAGTACATGAGTACATTTAGGGAGTACT
Organism: Eucyclogobius newberryi; assembly: GCF_026437365.1. Lineage (NCBI taxonomy): Eukaryota > Metazoa > Chordata > Actinopteri > Gobiiformes > Gobiidae > Eucyclogobius > Eucyclogobius newberryi. Next base: position 39,427,149 of record NW_027315735.1, on the reverse strand, counting down.
GCAGTATCTTCAGTACATGAGTACATTTAGGGAGTACTGCAGTATCTTCAGTACATGAGTACATTTAGGGAGTACTGCAGTATCTTCAGTACATGAGTACATTTAGGGAGTACTACATGTGTATAAACAGTATTTCCAAATTGTCTACATTTTTCATCCAGTGCTTTGATTGGAAAAATATATTCTAAAGTACATTCTAAAGTACATTCTAAAGTACATTCTAAAGTACATTCTAAAGTACACTCTAAAGTACATTCTAAAGTACATTCTAAAGTACATTTCAACAGTACATTCCAACAGTACATTCCAAAAGTACATTCAAAAGTATATTAAAAGTACATTCAAAAGTATATTAAAAAGTACATTCTAAAGTACATTTCAACAGTACATTCCAAAAGTACATTCTAAAGTACATTCCAAAAGTACATTCTGAAGTACATTCTAAAGTACATTCTAAAGTACATTATAAAGTACATTCTAAAGTACATTCTAAAGTACACTCTAAAGTACATTCTTAAGTACATTCTAAAGTACATTCTAAAGTACGTTCTAAAGTACATTCTAAAGTACATTCTAAAGTACGTTCTAAAGTACATTCTAAAGTACATTCTAAAGTACATTCTAAAGTACATTCTAAAGTACACTCTAAAGTACATTCTGAAGTACATTCTAAAGTACATTCTAAAGTACATTCTAAAGTACATTCTAAAGTACATTATAAAGTACATTCTAAAGTACATTCTAAAGTTCATTCTAAAGTACATTCTAAAGTACGTTCTAAAGTACATTCTAAAGTACATTATAAAGTACATTCTAAAGTACATTCTAAAGTACATTCTAAAGTACATTCTGAAGTACGTTCTAAAGTACATTCTAAAGTACATTCTAAAGTACATTCTAAAGTACATTCCAACAGTACATTCCAAAAGTACATTCAAAAGTATATTAAAAGTACATTCAAAAGTATATTAAAAAGTACATTCTAAAGTACATTTCAACAGTACATTCCAAAAGTACATTCTAAAGTACATTCCAAAAGTACATTCTGAAGTACATTCTAAAGTACATTCTAAAGTACATTATAAAGTACATTCTAAAGTACATTCTAAAGTACACTCTAAAGTACATTCTTAAGTACATTCTAAAGTACATTCTAAAGTACGTTCTAAAGTACATTCTAAAGTACATTCTAAAGTACATTCTAAAGTACATTCTAAAGTACACTCTAAAGTACATTCTGAAGTACATTCTAAAGTACATTCTAAAGTACATTCTAAAGTACATTCTAAAGTACATTATAAAGTACATTCTAAAGTACATTCTAAAGTTCATTCTAAAGTACATTCTAAAGTACGTTCTAAAGTACATTCTAAAGTACATTATAAAGTACATTCTAAAGTACATTCTAAAGTACATTCTAAAGTACATTCTGAAGTACGTTCTAAAGTACATTCTAAAGTACATTCTGAAGTACGTTCTAAAGTACATTCTAAAGTACATTCTGAAGTACAGTCTAAAGTACATTCTAAAGTACAGTCTAAAGTACATTCTAAAGTTCATTCTAAAGTACATTCTAAAGTACAGTCTAAAGTACATTCTAAAGTACACTCTAAAGTACATTCTAAAGTACATTCTAAAGTACACTCTAAAGTACATTCTAAAGTACATTCTAAAGTACACTCTAAAGTACAGTCTAAAGTACATTCTAAAGTACATTCTAAAGTACATTCTAAAGTACATTCTAAAGTACATTCTAAAGTACACTCTAAAGTACATTCTAAAGTACATTCTAAAGTACATTCTAAAGTACATTCTAAAGTACATTCTAAAGTACACTCTAAAGTATCCATGTCTTGTGTCCATGGCAGGAGTTCATAGTAGTATAGTTCAGGGGTAAATGCTGTATCAGAGCGTGGTGAACTTCACTCACATATTTGTGATTGACAGGACAGTCCCAGGTCAAGTGACAGTGGTTCACCTCCTGGTGGCGCTGTTTCTACAACAGTTGTATTTGTGAAGAATGAGACCTTTGACCTTTGACCTTTGACCTGGAGTTATGAAGAAATGTGGGGCTTCTGACCAAATAAGGGCATGAAAGTGGGAGGAGCGCCTCTGAGCTCCTCCCACTCTTCATCTGTCAAAACAAGATCTGCCATGAGCCAGGTCTAAACCAGGACTAAACCAGGTCTAAACCGGGACTAAACCAGGACTAAACCTGGACTAAACCAGGTCTAAACCGGGACTAAACCAGGACTAAACCTGGACTAAACCAGGTCTAAACCAGGTCTAAACCAGGTCTAAACCAGGACTAAACCAGGTCTAAACCGGGACTAAACCAGGACTAAACCTGGACTAAACCAGGTCTAAACCGGGACTAAACCAGGACTAAACCTGGACTAAACCAGGTCTAAACCAGGTCTAAACCAGGACTAAACCAGGTCTAAACCGGGACTAAACCAGGACTAAACCTGGACTAAACCAGGTCTAAACCGGGACTAAACCAGGACTAAACCTGGACTAAACCAGGTCTAAACCAGGACTAAACCAGGTCTAAACCGGGACTAAACCAGGACTAAACCAGGACTAAACCAGGTCTAAACCAGGTCTAAACCAGGTCTAAACCAGGTCTAAACCAGGACTAAACCAGGTCTAAACCGGGTCTAAACCGGGACTAAACCAGGACTAAACCTGGACTAAACCAGGTCTAAACCAGGTCTAAACCAGGTCTAAACCAGGACTAAACCGGGTCTAAACCGGGACTAAACCAGGACTAAACCAGGACTAAACCAGGTCTAAACCAGGTCTAAACCAGGTCTAAACCAGGACTAAACCGGGTCTAAACCGGGACTAAACCAGGACTAAACCAGGTCTAAACCAGGACTAAACCAGGTCTGAATCAGGACTAAACCAGGACTAAACCGGGTCTAAACCGGGACTAAACCAGGACTAAACCTGGACTAAACCAGGTCTAAACCAGGTCTAAACCAGGTCTAAACCAGGACTAAACCGGGTCTAAACCGGGACTAAACCAGGACTAAACCAGGACTAAACCAGGTCTAAACCAGGTCTAAACCAGGTCTAAACCAGGACTAAACCAGGTCTAAACCGGGACTAAACCAGGACTAAACCAGGTCTAAACCAGGTCTAAACCAGGTCTAAACCAGGTCTAAACCAGGACTAAACCAGGACTAAACCGGGACTAAACCGGGACTAAACCAGGTCTAAACCAGGTCTAAACCAGGACTAAACCAGGTCTAAACCAGGTCTAAACCAGGACTAAACCATGTCTAAACCAGGTCTAAACCAGGACTAAACCAGGTCTAAACCGGGACTAAACCAGGACTAAACCAGGTCTAAACCAGGTCTAAACCAGGTCTAAACCAGGTCTAAACCAGGTCTAAACCGGGACTAAACCAGGTCTAAACCAGGTCTAAACCAGGTCTAAACCAGGTCTAAACCAGGTCTAAACCAGGACTAAACCAGGTCTAAACCAGGACTAAACCAGGTCTAAACCGGGACTAAACCAGGACTAAACCAGGTCTAAACCAGGTCTAAACCAGGTCTAAACCAGGACTAAACCAGGTCTAAACCGGGACTAAACCAGGACTAAACCAGGTCTAAACCAGGTCTAAACCAGGTCTAAACCAGGTCTAAACCAGGTCTAAACCAGTACTAAACCAGGTCTAAACCAGGTCTAAACCAGGTCTAAACCAGGTCTAAACCAGGACTAAACCAGGTCTAAACCAGGTCTAAACCAGGTCTAAACCAGGACTAAACCAGGTCTAAACCAGGTCTAAACCAGGTCTAAACCAGGTCTAAACCAGGACTAAACCAGGACTAAACCAGGTCTAAACCAGGTCTAAACCAGGACTAAACCAGGTCTAAACCAGGACTAAACCAGGTCTAAACCAGGTCTAAACCAGGACTAAAACCAGGTCTAAACCAGGACTAAACCAGGTCTAAACCAGGACTAAACCAGGTCTAAACCAGGTCTAAACCAGGACTAAACCAGGACTAAACCAGGTCTAAACCAGGTCTAAACCTGGTCTGAACCAGGTCTAAACCAGGACTAAACCAGGACTAAACCAGGTCTAAACCAGGACTAAACCAGGTCTAAACCAGGTCTAAACTAGGACTAAACCAGGACTAAACCAGGACTAAACCAGGACTAATCCAGATCTAAACCAGGACTAAACCAGGCCTAAACCAGGACTAAACCAGGACTAAACCAGGACTAAACCAGGACTAATCCAGATCTAAACCAGGTCTAAACCAGGACTAAACCAGGACTAAACCAGGTCTAAACCAAGACTAAACCAGGTCTAAACCAGGACTAAACCAGGACTAAACCAGGTCTAAACCAGGACTAAACCAGTACTAAACCAGAACTAAACCAGGACTAATCCAGATCTAAACCAGGACTAAACCAGGCCTAAACCAGGACTAAACCAGGACTAAACCAGGACTAAACCAGGACTAATCCAGATCTAAACCAGGCCTAAACCAGGTCTAAACCAGGACTAAACCAGGACTAAACCAGGACTAAACCAGGCCTAAACCAGGACTAAACCAGGACTGAACCAGGTCTAAACCAGGACTAAACCAGGACTAATCCAGATCTAAACCAGGACTAAACCAGGACTAAACCAGGACTAAACCAGGACTAAACCAGGACTAAACCAGGACTAATCCAGATCTAAACCAGGACTAAACCAGGCCTAAACCAGGACTAAACCAGGACTAAAGCAGGACTAAACCAGGACTGAACCAGGTCTAAACCAGGACTAAACCAGGTCTAAACCAGGACTAAACCAGGTCTAAACCAGGACTAAACCAGGTTCTGGGCTTAACAATGTGACATTTCTCTTTCGTGAAGTCGGAATTCTGTGGAGAGGAGATGATTGACAGCTGTCTATCACCAGCAGGGGGCAGGATAATGGCTCCTGAGGGATGGGCTTGGCCAATCAGAACACAGCCCAAGATCAGTCTGAACCCAAAGGACCAATTAGTTCTGTTATAGTCCAGCACAGCAGAGTGGGAGGAGCTCTGTGTGTGTGGGTGCTCTGTGTGTGTGGGTGCTCTGTGTGTGGGTGCTCTGTGTGTGTGGGTGCTCTGTGTGTGTGGGTGCTCTGTGTGTGGGTGCTCTGAGTGTGTGGGTGCTCTGTGTGTGTGGGTGCTCTGTGTGTGGGTGCTCTGTGTGTGTGGGTGCTCTGTGTGTGGGTGCTCTGTGTGTGTGGGTGCTCTGTGTGTGTGGGTGCTCTGTGTGTGGGTGCTCTGTGTGTGTGGGTGCTCTGTGTGTGTGGGTGCTCTGTGTGTGTGGGTGCTCTGTGTGTGGGTGCTCTGAGTGTGTGGGTGCTCTGTGTGTGTGGGTGCTCTGTGTGTGGGTGCTCTGTGTGTGTGGGTGCTCTGTGTGTGGGTGCTCTGTGTGTGTGGGTGCTCTGTGTGTGTGGGTGCTCTGTGTGTGGGTGCTCTGTGTGTGTGGGTGCTCTGTGTGTGTGGGTGCTCTGTGTGTGTGGGTGCTCTGTGTGTGGGTGCTCTGTGTGTGTGGGTGCTCTGTGTGTGGGTGCTCTGTGTGTGTGGGTGCTCTGTGTGTGTTGGTGCTCTGTGTGTGGGTGCTCTGTGTGTGTGGGTGCTCTGTGTGTGTGGGTGCTCTGTGTGTGTGGGTGCTCTGTGTGTGTGGGTGCTCTGTGTGTGGGTGCTCTGTGTGTGGGTGCTCTGTGTGTGGGTGCTCTGTGTGTGGGTGCTCTGTGTGTGGGTGCTCTGTGTGTGGGTGCTCTGTGTGTGGGTGGTCTAAACTTGGTCTAAACTTGGGTCATAGACGGTCTAAACCTGGTCCTAAAGTGGGTCTAAACCTGGTCTAGCATGAGTCTGATCGCTGATGTGTGGGCAGTGGTATAAATACAGAGCTGCTGCGGCTGGTGCTGATGCTGAGGAGGCGGTTTCCATGGAGACGGCATCACAGCATCCAGCCGTCCCCGGCAACGGCCCGACTCACGGACCAGAGCTGAGACCGGGACCAAGAACAGGATTATGTAACAGGCATGAATATTCAAATACAAGAGGATTCCTTCACCTGAACCAGGACTAAACCAGGAATAAACCAGGACTAAACCAGGAATAAACCAGGACTAAACCAGGTCTAAACCAGGACTAAACCAGGACTAAACCAGGACTAAACCAGGTCTAAACCAGGACTAAACCAGGACTGAACCAGGTCTGAACCAGGTCTAAACCAGGACTAAACCAGGACTAAACCAGGACTAAACCAGGTCTAAACCAGGACTAAACCAGGACTAAACCAGGACTAAACCAGGACTAAACCAGGACTAAACCAGGTCTAAACCAGGACTGAACCAGGTCTGAACCAGGACTAAACCAGGACTAAACCAGGACTAAACCAGGACTAAACCAGGTCTAAACCAGGACTAAACCAGGACTAAACCAGGACTAAACCAGGTCTAAACCAGGACTAAACCAGGACTGAACCAGGTCTGAACCAGGTCTAAACCAGGACTAAACCAGGACTAAACCAGGACTAAACCAGGTCTAAACCAGGACTAAACCAGGACTGAACCAGGTCTGAACCAGGTCTAAACCAGGACTAAACCAGGACTAAACCAGGACTAAACCAGGACTAAACCAGGTCTGAACCAGGTCTAAACCAGGACTAAACCAGGTCTAAACCAGGTCTAAACCAGGTCTAAACCAGAACTAAACCAGGACTAAACCAGGTCCAAACCAGGTCTAAACCAGGACAAGACCAGGTCTAAACCAGGACTAAACCAGGTCTGAACCAGGTCTAAACCAGGACTAAACCAGGACTAAACCAGGTCCAAACCAGGACTAAACCAGGACTAAACCGAGACTAAACCAGGTCTAAATCAGGACTAAACCAGGACTCTCTCATTTCAATGATGTTCTGATTGGTGTTAAGGGAGTTGCCGTGGAGACGCTGCAGCTGGATTTAAGTTTGTGAGTCAGACATCCTAACTCCTACATCCTGCACTTTACTTCCTACAACCTAGCTCCTGAATCTTTGGCCCTACACCCTAGCTCCTACATCCTTACTCCTACATACTTACTCCTACGTCCTTACTCCTACATCCTAACCCCTACATCCTAGCGCCTATATCCTATATCCTAACTCACTCTGCTGTACCGGAGCGTGGTACGAGACGACTGGGAATGTCCAGACTGTAAATCAGAGGAAAATGAGACCACAGGTCTGAGGACCTCCTGTCTGGTACCACAGGTCTGAAGACCTCCTGTCTGGTACCACAGGTCTGGAAGACCTCCTGTCTGGTACCACAGGTCTGAAGACCTCCTGTCTGGTACCACAGGTCTGAAGACCTCCTGTCTGGTACCACAGGTCTGAGGACCTCCTGTCTGGTACCACAGGTCTGAAGACCTCCTGTCTGGTACCACAGGTCTGAAGACCTCCTGTCTGGTACCACAGGTCTGAAGACCTCCTGTCTGGTACCACAGGTCTGAAGACCTCCTGTCTGGTACCACAGGTCTGAAGACTTCCTGTCTGGTACCACAGGTCTGAAGACCTCCTGTCTGGTACCTGTGCCCAAGACACCGCGCCCCAAAGACCTCAACAGCTTCAGGCCGGTGGCTCTCACGTCCTGATGAAGACACTGGAGCTGGTCCTGGACCACCTCCGCTCCACCGTGAGCTCAGCCATGGACCCGCTGCAGTTTGCATATCGTCCTGGCATTGGAGTGGAGGACGCCGTCATCTCCTGCTGCATCGCTCTCTCTCTCACCTGGAGAAGCCTGGCAGCTCTGTGAGGATCCTGTTCTTTCATCTCTCCAGCGCCTTCAACACCATCAGCTCCTGAGGGACAAGCTGGAGACGGCTGGTGTGGAGTACGACCTGCAGAGTGGATCCTGGACGACCTCACAGACCGACCCCAGTTTGTGAGAGCCCGGAACTGTGTGTCTGACACTCGGACCTGCAGTGTGGGGACCTGCAGTGTGGGGGACCTGCAGTGTGGGGGATCTGCAGTGTGGGGGACCTGCAGTGTGGGGGACCTTCAGTGTGGGGGACCTTCAGTGTGGGGGACCTGCAGTGTGGGGGGCCTGCAGAAGTTCTCTGACCACTCTGCCATGAGTCAGAGGAACCACCTCCTCATCAACGCGGGGAAGACCAAGGAGATTGTGGTGGATTTCCGCAGACGCCACGCCCCCCTCACCAGTGAACATCCAGGGACGGGACATTGAGAGAGTGACTCATACAAGTACCTGGGTGTTCATCTGAACCACAAACTGGACTCATAACACAGACTGAACAGGAAGAGCCAGAGTGGGCTCTACCTCCTGAGGAGACTCAGGTCTTTTGGAGTGACAGGGCCACTCCTGACAGGGCCACTCCTGACAGGGCCACTCCTGATAGCGCCACTCTTGACAGGGCCGCTCCTGAAGACCTTCTCCTCCTCTGTGGTGCATCAGCTCCTGTAGGTGTGGTCTGCTGGAGCAGCAGCATCACAGAGAGGGAGAGGAAGAAGCTGGACAAAGCTCCGTGCTGGGCTGTCCTCTGGACTCGGTGCAGGAGGTGGAGGACAGAAGGGTCCTGGCTAGATTCACATCTATGCTGGACCATGAGTGTCGCCCCCTGCAGGACACTCTGTCCACTCTGGAGAGACGCTTCAGTGACTGATCCACCCTCGCTGTGTGAAGGAGACGTTTCACACGTCTTTCCTTCTGCTGCTGTCAGACTGTATAACAAACACTGTTATACCCATGTGCAATACTGTCATACCCATGTGCAATACTGTTATACCCATGTGCAATACTGTCATACCCATGTGCAATACTGTCATACCCATGTGCAATACTGTCATACCCATGTGCAATACTGTCATACCCATGTGCAATACTGACATACCCATGTGCAATACTGTCATACCCATGTGCAATACTGTCATACCCATGTGCAATACTGTTATACCCATGTGCAATACTGTTATACCCATGTGCAATACTGTTATACCCATGTGCAATACTGTCATACCCATGTGCAATACTGTCATACCCATGTGCAATACTGACATACCCATGTGCAATACTGTCATACCCATGTGTAATACTGTCATACCCATGTGCAATACTGTTATACCCATGTGCAATACTGTCATACCCATGTGCAATACTGTCATACCCATGTGCAATACTGTTATACCCATGTGCAATACTGTCATACCCATGTGCAATACTGTCATACCCATGTGCAATACTGTCATACCCATGTGCAATACTGTCATACCCATGTGCAATACTGTTATACCCATGTGCAATACTGTCACACCCATGTGCAATACTGTTATACCCATGTGCAATACTGTTATACCCATGTGCAATACTGTCATACCCATGTGCAATACTGTTATACCCATGTGCAATACTGTTATACCCATGTGCAATACTGACGTACCCATGTGCAATACTGTCATACCCATGTGCAATACTGTCATACCTATGCGCAATACTGAAATAAACATGTGCAAAACTGACATACCCATGTGCAATACTGTCATACCCATGTGCAATACTGTCATACCCGTGTGCAATACTGACATACCCGTGTGCAATACTGACAGCTGTGTGCAATACTGTCATACCCATGTGCAATACTGTCATACCCGTGTTCAATACTGTCATACCCATGTGCAATACTGTCATACCATGTGCAATACTGACATACCTGTGCGCAATACTGTCATACCCGTGTGCAATACTGTCATACCCATGTGCAATACTGTCATACCCGTGTGCAATACTGACATACCCGTGTGCAATACTGACATAGCCGTGTGCAATACTGACAGAGCTGTGTGCAATACTGTCATACCCGTGTGCAATACTGACATACCCGTGTGCAATACTGACATAGCCGTGTGCAATACTGTCATACCCGTGTGCAATACTGTCATACCCATGTGCAATACTATGTGCAATACTGTCATACCCATGTGCAATACTGTCATACCCATGTGCAATATGTCATACCCATGTGCAATACTGTCATACCCATGTGCAATACTGTCATACCCATGTGCAATACTGTCATACCCATGTGCAATATGTCATACCCATGTGCAATAATGTGCAATATGTCATACCCATGTGCAATATGTCAAACCCATGTGCAATACTGTTATACCCATGTGCAATACTGTTATACCCATGTGCAATATGTCATACCCATGTGCAATACTGTCATACCCATGTGCAATACTGTTATACCCATGTGCAATATGTCATACCCATGTGCAATATGTCATACCCATGTGCAATACTGTCATACCCATGTGCAATACTGACATAACCATGTGCAATATGTCATACCCATGTGTAATACTGTTATACCCATGTGCAATACTGTCATACCCATGTGCAATACTGTTATACCCATGTGCAATACTGTTATACCCATGTGCAATACGTCATACCCATGTGCAATACTGACATACCCATGTGCAATACTGACATACCCATGTGCAATACTGTCATACCCATGTGCAATACTGTCATACCCATGTGCAATACTGTTATACCCATGTGCAATATGTCATACCCATGTGCAATATGTCATACCCATGTGCAATACTGTCATACCCGTGCGCAATACTGTCATATCCGTGTGCAATACTGACATACCCGTGTGCAATACTGTTATACCCGTGCGCAATACTGTCATATCCGTGTGCAATACTGTCATACCCGTGTGCAATACTGACATAGCCGTGTGCAATACTGACATAGCCGTGTGCAATACTGTCATACCCGTGTGCAATACTGACATACCCGTGTGCAATACTGACATAGCCGTGTGCAATGCTGTCATACCCATGTGCAATACACTCACTCATGTGCAATGCTGTCAAACCCATGTGCAATGCTGTCATACCCATGTGCAATACGTCATACCCATGTGCAATACGTCATACCCATGTGCAATACGTCATACCCATGTGCAATACGTCATACCCATGTGCAATACTGTCATACCCATGTGCAATACTGTCATACCCATGTGCAATACTGACATAATCGATGGGACAGAACATAGACACAGATGATGTCCTACTATGAACTGAGACTAATATCACTGAGGACGCGTCGCTGCAGATGCATCTGTCAGTCTAACTGCAGCGTCATGGGTTCAATCTGGCTCCTGACAGTTTGCTGCATGTCCTTCCCACTCTAATCCTCATTTCACTCTGCCAATTAAAGTTTGTTGTGAAAAGTTGGCGCGTTGTAGACATTCCACCTTAAATCCACTTTGTTATCTCATGAGAGCCGGACCTGTGGCGCAGCTCGTGAGGCCCACGTGACCAGGCTCCACACAAACACCGCCCTGAAACTCCACAAAGTCCGGATTGTTTAGTCCGGGTCCAAACCGGGTCCAAACTCTTCTCCAGTTCCACCTTAAGCCGAGTCCCCGCCTCGCCGTTTGCAGCAGCGCGGATCCGGACGTGGGCCGTGTTTCTGCGGGTCCCACCCACACGCGCGCGCTCGTCCCCACGCACACGCCACGTGCGCGCGCAGCGGTGAGAAGCAACAGCAGCAGCAGCAGCAGCAACAACAGCACCGAACCGACTGTGTTTTCACCGCGAGGGTCACGGACACGCAGAGGACTAGACCGCCGCGGGAGCCTCGTGGAGTGTCGTGGAGCCGCGTCGGGACCGTCTCTTCCGCGTCGCCGCCGCTGTGGAGGAGCTGGGCGTGAGTTTGGAACTTCAACTGGAAATGGACAAACCGCTGTGAGGGTCCACGCGCCGTGATTCAGGACCGACCACTGCAGGTGAGACACGCGCACGAGACCCCCACACGCGCACGAGACCCCCACACGCGCACGAGACCCCCACACGCGCACGAGACCCCCACAGCAGGACTTAACCGGGTCTTTTCACGCGGTTTCAGGGGCATCCGGGTTTTTCTGTTTATATCGTTCCTATCGCACACTGTAACCGTGCGCGTGCACCACAGGTGTGACTCTTCCCGTGCGTGGGCTCTAAAGTGCCCCTGGAGCAGACTTCCCCGTTCCGCTGCTCTCTGCCTATGTTTGCGTGACTCTGCGTGACTCTGCGTGGCTCTGCACACGTGAAGCACATTTGCGGCTCATTGAGTGTAACTTGCCTCTCCGCGGGGCAAACCCCGTGAACCCGCGGGACCCCCACGGTCACGGCGCGTGCCGCACACCGGGAAACACGAAGCCGAACGATAAAGTGTGACGGCTTTGACTCCCGCAGGAGGTTTGACACGAGCCCGCGCGGAGAGGACCGAGCGCTGTCCGTTTGAATCAGGACTGCGGCGGTTTGTTAACGGAGTGTCGTTTTACGCAGCGCGTTACAAATGTAATAAAAGTGTGACATTGTTTCTGGCTCTGACGTTTGTCCCGTGACGCGCCGGTTCTGCGGAGCCACGCGGCGGCTCTGTCCCCGTGGGCCCCGCGTCTGTCCGCGGCGGCTCTGTCCCCGTGGGCCCCGCGTCTGTCCGCGGCGGCTCTGTCCCCGTGGGCCCCGCGGCGGCTCGCGCTTTTAAAGGTGGAATTTTGACGTGGACGGGGCGCGTGCGCGCGGACAGATGACGGTTTGTTCGGGGACTGTGGCGGCGCGTGCGAAGGGGCTGCGTCACCGCGTCTGCGCTTGTTTTCCGCCTCCCTCACCGCGGGGCTGGGTGTGTCCCGCGCGGCGCGGTGTGGGACGGGGTGAGGGGGGATCTCCTTTGCGCGTGCACGACCCCGGCGCGTGAATGACCTCCAAACGAGGGCAAACCGCTCCATCCACGCGCTGTGCCGCACCGCGCCGCACGCGGACGCAGCGCAACAGGAGACGCGCGTGACACCGCAACACTCGTGAAGTGACGCGCTAACGCGGGAGACAAAAGACAAAAGGTCACACTGAGACAGAGACGCGGAGGAGACGCGGCACGAGGCGGTGATTTCCATTCCCGGTGACGTCATACTGAGGGTTTCTGCAAAAGCTTCAACAACAGAAACTGCACCGGTTTAGTCCTGGTTTAGACCTGGTTTAGACCTGGTTTAGTCCTGGTTTAGTCCTGGTTTAGACCTGGTTTAGACCTGGTTTAGTCCTGGTTTAGACCTGGTTTAGACCTGGTTTAGTCCTGGTTTAGTCCTGGTTTAGTCCTGGTTTAGACCTGGTTTAGTTCTGGTTTAGACCTGGTTTAGTCCTGGTTTAGACCTGGTTTAGTCCTGGTTTAGACCTGGTTTAGTCCTGGTTTAGACCTGGTTTAGACCTGGTTTAGTCCTGGTTTAGTCCTGGTTTAGACCTGGTTTAGTCCTGGTTTAGACCTGGTTTAGTCCTGGTTTAGTCCTGGTTTAGACCTGGTTTAGACCTGGTTTAGTCCTGGTTTAGACCTGGTTTAGTCCTGGTTTAGACCTGGTTTAGACCTGGTTTAGTCCTGGTTTAGTCCTGGTTTAGAGCTGGTTTAGACCTGGTTTAGTCCTGGTTTAGACCTGGTTTTAGACCTGGTTTTAGTCCTGGTTTAGACCTGGTTTAGACCTGGTTTAGACCTGGTTTAGACCTGGTTTAGTCCTGGTTTAGACCTGGTTTAGTCCTGGTTTAGTCCTGGTTTAGACCTGGTTTAGACCTGGTTTAGACCTGGTTTAGTCCTGGTTTAGACCTGGTTTAGACCTGGTTTAGTCCTGGTTTAGACCTGGTTTAGTCCTGGTTTAGACCTGGTTTAGTCCTGGTTTAGACCTGGTTTAGTCCTGGTTTAGTCCTGGTTTAGTCCTGGTTTAGACCTGGTTTAGTCCTGGTTTAGTCCTGGTTTAGTCCTGGTTTACTCCTGGTTTAGAGCTGGTTTAGTCCTGGTTTAGTCCTGGTTTAGTCCTGGTTTAGTCCTGGTTTAGTCCCTTGGTGATTCTTGGGTTGGAGGAACCCACAGGTCTGAGGAGGAGGAGCCAATAAAATAATGATGAGAAGCTCCTTTTTCAACAATTAATGAAGGAGTCAGCTATATATATATATATATATATATATATATATATATATATATATATATATATATATATATATATATATATATATATATATATATATATATATATATTATAATGTGTGTGTATATTATATTATACATAAAAATAAGTATAATGAACTACGTTTAAGAGGGGGCGAGGGAACCCCCGACATGAACCTGACTAAACCAGGGCTAAAAGAAGCGTCTGGCTCTTGGGCTCCAGGAGGACTTTATCTCAAGGGGAGGAGCCTCCACAGCACAGCCAGATGATTGGACGAGAGAGAGAACGCAGACTCAGGCCAAAACAAGAGGCACAATCTGATGTTTCCACGTCATAAAGTCTGACATGATCCACGCCCCTCACACACACTAGCTTTAGCCACGCCCCTCACACACACTAGCTTTAGCCACGCCCTTCACACACACTAGCTTTAGCCACGCCCTTCACACACACTAGCTTTAGCCACGCCCCTCACACACACTAGCTTTAGCCACGCCCTTCACACACGCTAGCTTTAGCCACGCCCCTCACACACACACGCTAGCTTTAGCCACGCCCTTCACACACACTAGCTTTAGCCACGCCCCTCACACACACTAGCTTTAGCCACGCCCCTCACACACACTAGCTTTAGCCACGCCCCTCACACACACTAGCTTTAGCCACGCCCCTCACACACACTAGCTTTAGCCACGCCCTTCACACACGCTAGCTTTAGCCACGCCCCTCACACACACACGCTAGCTTTAGCCACGCCCTTCACACACACTAGCTTTAGCCACGCCCTTCACACACACTAGCTTTAGCCACGCCCCTTACACACACTAGCTTTAGCCACTTCCCTCACACACACTAGCTTTAGCCACTTCCCTCACACACACTAGCTTTAGCCACGCCCCTCACACACACTAGCTTTAGCCACGCCCCTCACACACACTAGCTTTAGCCACGCCCCTCACACACACTAGCTTTAGCCACGCCCCTCACACACACTAGCTTTAGCCACTTCCCTCACACACACTAGCTTTAGCCACTTCCCTCACACACACTAGCTTTAGCCACGCCCCTCACACACACTAGCTTTAGCCACGCCCCTCACACACACTAGCTTTAGCCACGCCCCTCACACACACTAGCTTTAGCCACGCCCCTCACACACACTAGCTTTAGCCACGCCCCTCACACACAGGTCTTTGTGACTCACTCAGATGGAGTTCAGGAGGATTTAGATCAGATTTATGAAGGAAACATGAGTTCAGTTTGTGATGTCAGAGGCTCAGGAGGCGGAGCAGAACCTGAAACACAGACCAGGAGCTCTGAAGTGAACCGGTCTGGGACCAGTGGAAACCGGGCGATTGAGTCTGTTTCTTGGTCTGAACTGGGCGGAGCAGTTCTATTTATTTAAGGTGGAACTTTCACATTCTTTAAGGCGGCGTCATGTGTCTTATGTCATTTGAATGAGAAAAAGGCTTTTGTCCTTTTCAAGCAAACACTGTTCATCAGGATCGATCATGAATGTCATTTACACTGTTCAACCAGCGGGACTAAAGCAGGTCTAAAGCGGGACTAAAGCAGGTCTAAAGCGGGTCTAAAGCGGGACTAAAGCGGGACTAAAGCAGGTCTAAAGCGGGTCTAAAGCGGGACTAAAGCAGGTCTAAAGCGGGACTAAAGCAGGTCTAAAGCGGGACTAAAGCAGGTCTAAAGCGGGACTAAAGCGGGACTAAAGCAGGTCTAAAGCGGGACTAAAGCAGGTCTAAAGCAGGTCTAAAGCGGGACTAAAGCGGGACTAAAGCAGGTCTAAAGCGGGTCTAAAGCGGGTCTAAAGCTGGACTAAAGCGGGTCTAAAGCTGGACTAAAGCGGGACTAAAGCGGGTCTAAAGCTGGACTAAAGCAGGACTAAAGTGGGTCTAAAGCGGGTCTAAAGCTGGACTAAAGCTGGACTAAAGCGGGTCTAAAGCGGGTCTAAAGCTGGACTAAAGCAGGACTAAAGCGGGTCTAAAGCGGGACTAAAGCAGGACTAAAGCGGGTCTAAAGCGTACAGTGACTACATGTTGTTGGTTGTTACTTCCTGTAATTTTTTCCTTTAAAGGTTTTCGAATAAGACCTAAACGTCGTTAAATCTTTCGGTTCCTCTTTTCGGGTGGAATGTTCCACAGACGGAACCGTCACGATTTAACAAACAATGTGTGGGACCTGGTTTAGACCTGGTTTAGACCTGGTTTAGTCCTGGTTTAGTCCTGGTTTAGTCCTGGTTTAGTCCTGGTTTAGACCTGGTTTAGTCCTGGTTTAGTCCTGGTTTAGTCCTGGTTTAGACCTGGTTTAGTCCTGGTTTAGTCCTGGTTTAGACCTGGTTTAGTCCTGGTTTAGTCCTGGTTTATTTTATGTTTGATATATTCTATATTTACATTTTGCATATCTTCATCATTTTCATAATCTGACCATAAGTGAGTTCAGTTCTTTTATCTTTGTGGTAATTTCCTCTTCCATTTTAGGACTTTTTCTTGCAGATGTTTTTGCTTTTTCTCCCTTTTGTTTCTTTTTTTCGGAGGCTATGTCTATAATCTGTCCTCTCAACACTGCTTTGGAAGCGTCTCAAAGGAGGCGGAGCCATTTCCACAGTATCATTTTCCTCCAGATTAATGTACTCGTCTCGTTCTCGCTCGGTGTTGGACTCGTCTTGGTGTTGGTCTCATCTCGCTCGGCGTTGGACTCGTCTCGTTCTCGCTCGGCGTTGGACTCGTCTCGTTCTGGCTCGGCGTTGGACTCGTCTCGCTCGGCGTTGGACTCGTCTCGTTCTCGCTCGGCGTTGGTCTCGTCTCGTTCTCGCTCGGTGTTGGACTCGTCTTGGTGTTGGTCTCATCTCGCTCGGCGTTGGACTCGTCTCGTTCTCGCTCGGCGTTGGACTCGTTCTGGCTCGGCGTTGGACTCGTCTCGCTCGGCGTTGGACTCGTCTCGTTCTCGCTCGGTGTTGGACTCGTCTTGGTGTTGGTCTCATCTCGCTCGGCGTTGGACTCGTCTCGTTCTCGCTCGGCGTTGGACTCGTTCTGGCTCGGCGTTGGACTCGTCTCGCTCGGCGTTGGACTCGTCTCGTTCTCGCTCGGCGTTGGTCTCGTCTCGTTCTCGCTCGGTGTTGGACTCGTCTTGGTGTTGGTCTCATCTCGCTCGGCGTTGGACTCGTCTCGTTCTCGCTCGGCGTTGGTCTCGTTCTCGCTCGGCGTTGGACTCGTCTCGCTCGGCGTTGGACTCGTCTCGCTTGGCGTTGGACTCGTCTCGCTCGGCGTTGGACTCGTCTCGTTCTCGCTCGGTGTTGGACTCGTCTTGGTGTTGGTCTCATCTCGCTCGGCGTTGGACTCGTCTCGTTCTCGCTCGGCGTTGGACTCGTCTCGTTCTCGCTCGGCGTTGGACTCGTCTCGCTCGGCGTTGGACTCGTCTCGTTCTCGCTCGGCGTTGGACTCGTCTCGTTCTCGCTCGGCGTTGGACTCGTCTCGTTCTCGCTCGGCGTTGGACTCGTTCTCGCTCGGCGTTGGACTCGTCTCGTTCTCGCTCGGCGTTGGACTCGTCTCGTTCTCGCTCGGCGTTGGACTCGTCTCGTTCTCGCTCGGCGTTGGACTCGTCTCGCTCGGTGTTGGACACGTCTCGCTCGGTGTTGGACTCGTCTCGGTGTTGGTCTCATCTCGCTCGGTGTTGGACTCGTCTCGCTCGGCGTTGGACTCGTCTCGCTCGGTGTTGGACTCGTCTCGCTCTGTGTTGGACTCGTCTCGGTGTTAGACTCGTCTCGCTCGGTGTTGGACTCGTCTCGTTCTCGCTCGGCGTTGGACTCGTCTCGTTCTCGCTCGGCGTTGGACTCGTCTCGTTCTCGCTCGGCGTTGGACTCGTCTCGCTCGGCGTTGGACTCGTCTCGCTCGGCGTTGGACTCGTCTCGCTCGGCGTTGGACTCGTCTCGTTCTCGCTCGGCGTTGGACTCGTCTCGCTCGGTGTTGGTCTCATCTCGCTCGGTGTTGGACTCGTCTCGTTCTCGCTCGGCGTTGGACTCGTCTCGCTCGGTGTTGGACTCGTCTCGCTCTGTGTTGGACTCGTCTCGGTGTTAGACTCGTCTCGCTCGGTGTTGGACTCGTCTCGTTCTTGCTCGGCGTTAGTGCTGGGTCATGACGCTAGCTCTTTGTAGCGCTGGAAATGGGAGGCGAGCAGATGGACAGCGACAGGAAGTTGGCGCAGGTCGACTTCCTGTTGAGCGGCAGGTGTTGAGAGGAGAAGACGTTTTGGACGATTCACTTTGGTTTGGGAAAGAGGACGCATTTCAAACACGTCCAGGAGCAAAAACGTACGCAAGAGTACGCGTCAAATGTGACGTTCAGATCATGTAAAAAGGCTGATCCAACGTCTGAACCGCTTTAATTGTGATGTAGATTTCATTCTGAGTTGGGCTGTGGTCGCTAAATCGATTAATCGGTCGATGACGTCTTTGTCGACCAAATTATTTATTGGTCGACTGTTATTCTATGAAGATCATAAGGAAAAAGCAATGTCAAAACAAAAGAATGAACTAGTTCTGATTTTCATGGATAAAACACTTTATTCATAAATATTCTCTCTCCAGAAGCTTCAGTCACAGATTTACAACTTTATCTGGTTCAAAATGTTGAGCGTTTGATTTGAATCTTTATAAAAACAGGAGTATTTATAAAATTGGAGCAGCTTCAGTCGCTGCTCGTCTCGTGTTGAGAGCAGAGCATTGATTTTCTGTCGGACTCTTCTTCTTTATGGTCTTAACGTTTATTAATCTATTCAAAGAGCAGTCGTAAAGTCCTGCTTCACTGGTTTAGACCTGGTTTAGACCTGCTTTAGACCTGGTTTAGACCTGGTTTAGTCCTGGTTTAGACCTGCTTTAGACCTGCTTTAGACCTGCTTTAGTCCTGGTTTAGTCCTGGTTTAGACCTGCTTTAGACCTGGTTTAGTCCTGGTTTAGTCCTGGTTTAGTCCTGGTTTAGTCCTGGTTTAGACCTGGTTTAGTCCTGGTTTAGACCTGCTTTAGACCTGGTTTAGTCCTGGTTTAGACCTGGTTTAGACCTGGTTTAGTCCTGGTTTAGACCTGGTTTAGTCCTGGTTTAGACCTGGTTTAGTCCTGGTTTAGTCCTGGTTTAGTCCTGGTTTAGTCCTGGTTTAGTCCTGGTTTAGACCTGGTTTAGACCTGGTTTAGTCCTGGTTTAGACCTGGTTTAGTCCTGGTTTAGTCCTGGTTTAGTCCTGGTTTAGACCTGGTTTAGTCCTGGTTTAGACCTGGTTTAGACCTGGTTTAGTCCTGGTTTAGACCTGGTTTAGTCCTGGTTTAGACCTGGTTTAGTCCTGGTTTAGTCCTGGTTTAGTCCTGGTTTAGACCTGGTTTAGTCCTGGTTTAGACTGAACCAGGGGAAAAACAGCTGAAACACAGGATTATTGTGTTGTCAGACGAGCAGCATCTTGTGACTCAAAAATGTGTGACAATAAACCACTCTCCCCCTAATCAGGCACTAGGGGCGGGACTAGGGGCGGGACTAGGGGGGAGTGGGGGACGGGACTAAACCCGGCCTATAGTCTGATGCGAGTCTTCTCTGGCCCAGACAGAATCCAGACCTCGGTCTTTGTCTAAACAAAGAAAGTGTGAGTCCAAATATGGTGCTGGTCCTGGTCCTGGTCCTGGTCCTGGTGCTGGTCCTGGTGCTGGTCCTGGTGCTGGTCCTGGTCCTGGTGCTGGTCCTGGTCCTGGTGCTGGTCCTGGTGCTGGTGCTGGTGCTGGTCCTGGTCCTGGTCCTGGTGCTGGTCCTGGTCCTGGTGCTGGTCCTGGTGCTGGTGCTGGTCCTGGTCCTGGTCCTGGTGTGTCTTAGACCTGGTCAGTGATGTTCCGTATGATCATGTTCTTTGTTCTAAATGAGTCTCGTGGACTTTAAAGTCAGTGTTGATCACAGTGTTGTGCGTTAGTGTTAATCCGCCGGAGGAAGTAGTCCCAGTTTGATTAAAAGCACAGCTGTCCTTCATCTGTGACCTTTGACCTTTGACGTGACTCATGTGGACTCTGTTATTACTCTGATTGAACAGATGCTCTGGGTTTGTTTACCAGTAATGACTAAAGAAGCTGGTGGTGATGAAGTGCTCAGTTTGTGAAGTAAAAGTACTGAAGAACCTGTTTGAAAATGTACTTTTGAAAATGTACTTTTAGAGTAAAAAGTGAAAGTATTTCACACAGATTTTGAAACTTATTTAAGAGTTAAATGTATTGATCTAGTAGAAGGCACAAATACTCTCAAAAGTATCTAAAGGTAAAACGATCCAATGCAGAAACGACTGAAGTAAAATACAGATACTTGTAAATGTACTTTACTGTAAAGTACTGTTACTTTTCTATGTCGATGCTCAGGAGAAATGATTGTTTGACGTTAAACACTAAAATAATGTTCAGTTTCCGCTCTAATCCAGAGGAAAGTGTCAGTTTGTTTTCTGTGCTAATTAGCGACGGTGCTAACGAGCTCCGCAGGGTGAGGGGGCGGGGCTTATGTTCTTTGATTCTGAACAGGTGAAGTTATTAATAACTCGGATCAGAAGATGACATTTGTGTCTGAGATCAGGACCTGGCAGAGTGGTTAGTCTCAAACCCCTGCTGATTCACAAAGTGTGTGTGTGAGGGGCGTGGCTAAAGCTAGTGTGTGTGAGGGGCGTGGCTAAAGCAAGTGTGTGTGAGGGGCGTGGCTAAAGCTAGTGTGTGTGTGAGGGGCGTGGCTAAAGCTAGTGTGTGTGTGTGTGGGGCGTGGCTAAAGCTAGTGTGTGTGTGAGGGGCGTGGCTAAAGCTAGTGTGTGTGTGTGTGAGGGGCGTGGCTAAAGCTAGTGTGTGTGTGTGTGTGAGGGGCGTGGCTAAAGCTAGTGTGTGTGTGTGTGTGAGGGGCGTGGCTAAAGCTAGTGTGTGTGTGAGGGGCGTGGCTAAAGCTAGTGTGTGTGAGGGCCATGGCTAAAGCTAGTGTGTGTGAGGGGCGTGGCTAAAGCTAGTGTGTGTGTGTGTGTGTGAGGGGCGTGGCTAAAGCTAGTGTGTGTGTGAGGGGCGTGGCTAAAGCTAGTGTGTGTGTGTGTGTGTGTGTGAGGGGCGTGGCTAAAGCTAGTGTGTGTGAGGGGCGTGGCTAAAGCTAGTGTGTGTGAGGAGCGTGCCTAAAGCTAGTATGTGTGAGGGGTGTGGCTAAAGCTAGTGCGTGTGAGGGGTGTGGCTAAAGCTAGTGTGTGTGAGGGGCGTGGCTAAAGCTAGTGTGTGTGTGTGAGGGGCGTGGCTAAAGCTAGTGTGTGTGAGGGGCGTGGCTAAAGCTAGTGTGTGTGTGAGGGGCGTGGCTAAAGCTAGTGTGTGTGTGAGGGGCGTGGCTAAAGCTAGTGTGTGTGTGTGAGGGGCGTGGCTAAAGCTAGTGTGTGTGTGAGGGGCGTGGCTAAAGCTAGTGTGTGTGAGGGGAGTGGCGTTTGAACCTCTCTTTATGTCCTGCTAATGCAAATGTCAGACGCTTTATGACCTGGAAATATCAGATTGTGGCTCTTGACAAAGCGAGTGCCGTGCGGCCATAAACAGGAAACGGCTGTTGCTAACGCACTACGCTAGCTCTGTGTTGCTAAGCATGTTGGCTCCATCTTAGAAAACGCGGCTAGTCCGGTAAGATTTGACAGACTTTGGCAGTCTCATGTATTTTCCCCTACAGCCGTTAGCACTAGCAGTTAGCACTATCCGTTAGCATTGGCCTGCCAAACAGCCAAGTTATGAATAATCCAGAGAGAGTGTCCGCTGGACTCATTGAGCACTTTAAGATCAAAGCCTTGTTCAGACTCTTTGAGTGTGTTTTAATGTAGAGGATATTAGCTGTAAAGGTGTCATCTGAGCTAAAGGCTAACTGACGCTAAAGGCTAACTGACGCTAAAGGCTTACTGTGACTCTGAACATCCTCGTTTACATGTTACTGCCGAGGAGCAGATAAAGGACATTAAAGAAATGAATCCTTTATTTACTTGAACATGTGGACTTTGAATGCTACTCCGGGTAGCATTGGTTAACATTGGTTAGCATTGGTTAGCATTAGCCTAGTGTTCAGAATGATAAAGACAGAGAAATACAAGTGTGTGAATGTCTCTGGGTCTGTGATGCTAACTCAATCTACTGGATAATCCTATATTTGTGCTAATGCTTAAAGACGTGGTTCAACTCAAACGGGCGACTTTAATACAGAACTTTAATACAGAACTTTAATACAGAACTTTAATACAGAACTTTAATACAGAACTTTAATACAGAACTTTAATACAGAACTTTAATACAGAACTTTAATACAGAACTTCAATACAGAACTTCAATACAGAACTTTAATACAGAACTTCAATACAGAACTTTAATACAGAACTTTAATACAGAACTTTAATACAGAACTTTAATACAGAACTTTAATACAGAACTTTAATACAGAACTTTAATACAGAACTTTAATAGAGAACTTTAATAGAGAACTTTAATAGAGAACTTTAATACAGAACTTTAATAGAGAACTTTAATACAGAACTTTAATACAGAACTTTAATACAGAACTTTAATAGAGAACTTTAATAGAGAACTTTAATAGAGAACTTTAATAGAGAACTTTAATACAGAACTTTAATAGAGAACTTTAATAGAGAACTTTAATACAGAACTTTAATACAGAACTTTAATACAGAACTTTAATAGAGAACTTTAATACAGAACTTTAATACAGAACTTTAATACAGAACTTTAATATAGTACTTTAATACAGCCAAAATGATTTAAAAAAACACACTTTTGCCCCAGATTATGCAGAGATTGCTTATTATATTGTGTTTTAGCCATAAAATTGCAACATTCTGTGTTCAGTTGATTTCGTCACATAAACATGACCAACAGGCAAGACAAGTATGTGACGAGCACGTTTCACACATGGCAATTCAAAGAGTCCTGACTCTGGCACCAGCAGGAGGCCGCTCCATGTTTAGTCCTGACTCTGGCACCAGCAGGAGGCCGGTCCATGTTTAGTCCTGACTCTGGCACCAGCAGGAGGCCGGTCCATGTTTAGTCCTGACTCTGGCACCAGCAGGAGGCCGGTCCATGTTTAGTCCTGACTCTGGCACCAGCAGGAGGCCGCTCCATGTTTAGTCCTGACTCTGGCACCAGCAGGAGGCCGGTCCATGTTTAGTCCTGACTCTGGCACCAGCAGGAGGCCGCTCCATGTTTAGTCCTGACTCTGGCACCAGCAGGAGGCCGCTCCATGTTTAGTCCTGACTCTGGCACCAGCAGGAGGCCGGTCCATGTTTAGTCCTGACTCTGGCACCAGCAGGAGGCCGGTCCATGTTTAGTCCTGACTCTGGCACCAGCAGGAGGCCGGTCCATGTTTAGTCCTGACTCTGGCACCAGCAGGAGGCCGCTCCATGTTTAGTCCTGACTCTGGCACCAGCAGGAGGCCGGTCCATGTTTAGTCCTGACTCTGGCACCAGCAGGAGGCCGCTCCATGTTTAGTCCTGACTCTGGCACCAGCAGGAGGCCGGTCCATGTTTAGTCCTGACTCTGGCACCAGCAGGAGGCCGGTCCATGTTTAGTCCTGACTCTGGCACCAGCAGGAGGCCGCTCCATGTTTAGTCCTGACTCTGGCACCAGCAGGAGGCCGTGTAGGAGCATGTAGATGAACTCAGACTGGTGATGATCTCATGGACAGTTTAGTCAGTTACAGGTGCAAAGTGAGTCAGCTCTAAGTGTCTCGGTGGTTTTAGGGTTATTTTTTGCATTTATATCATTTTTAATGCCCTGAACTTTGTCATTAAAAAATAATACAGACTCATGACACTTGATGTGGACATGAGTCCTAACGGCAGCTGAGCTGGAGGGTTTGTTCATCTGTTACTCGTGCTGAGTCAGACTGAAGGTTTCAACAGCATCAAGCTCTTTAGAGTTTCTGTCACAAACATTATCAACATGAACATTGAAATCACCTGTAATGACCAAACCTTTACAGTCTGTGCGACTGAAACGTCTCAGAGAAATCATGACTAAAACGTTGTCAGTGCTGGAGAGGCTTGTGTCGTGAGACTGTTTTATCTCCATTTTAAAGGAGACAAACTCAAATGATGAAAACACCCCAAAGAACAACCTGTGGGTCATTATTTCATCTCTAAAGACAGCACAGACTCCTCCCTCTTTTTGTTTTCTCGTGTTTCAGATTCAAACTTAAAGTTGGTGGAGCAGATTCTGATTCAGATCAGAACTACATTTCCTGTGTTTTTGTCAAGTCATGTTTCAGTTAAAAACATAAAATCAAGATTATAAGAAGAAATAAAATGATGAATTAAGAGAGATTTGTTACATAAGGATCTGACATTTAGCACAGCAAGTTTCAGACGAGTTTCAGTGACTGGGCTTTATCTTTTCACAGAATATGAATAAAGTCTCAGATTGGGCCTGACTCGCATTTTGTTTTCCCCTCTGTGTGATGTGACAGAAATAACACTAGGGGGGGCTGTTGTCACACAGGGCCCGGGTTGGTTTGATTTTGAATATGACAATAGTCCTGGCAACACTGAGACCCAGTGCATCCTCTCATGTGTCATAGCAACTGGACAGAGATTCTGTTTTAGAACTCTACTTCCTGTTGTTTTAAAGTTTTATTTTTCAAAATGTCTTCACAAACTGCAACTTAACAGAAGTAGAACCAAACTAAGTCCTTCAGATGGCCTTTAAATTAAAATCTCTTCATCAATTAATGAAAGTCTAGTTTGTGTCTGAAACTTGACTCCTGCTCACTTTACATAAACATGCAAAATCCAACTGCTCCAAAGTCCTGTTTTAGTCCTGTTTTAGACCTGTTTTAGTCCTGCTTTAGACCTGTTTTAGTCCTGCTTTAGAACCGCTTTAGTCCTGCTTTAGACCTGTTTTAGTCCTGCTTTAGAACCGCTTTAGTCCTGTTTTAGTCCTGCTTTAGTCCTGCTTTAGTCCTGCTTTAGACCTGTTTTAGTCCTGCTTTAGACCTGTTTTAGTCCTGCTTTAGACCTGTTTTAGTCCTGCTTTAGTCCTGCTTTAGTCCTGTTTTAGTCCTGTTTTAGTCCTGCTTTAGTCCTGCTTTGGACCTGTTTTAGTCCTGTTTTAGACCTGCTTTAGACCTGTTTTAGTCCTGCTTTAGACCTGCTTTAGTCCTGTTTTAGTCCTGCTTTAGACCTGCTTTAGTCCTGCTTTAGTCCTGTTTTAGTCCTGCTTTAGACCTGTTTTAGTCCTGCTTTAGACCTGTTTTAGTCCTGCTTTAGTCCTGCTTTAGACCTGCTTTAGTCCTGCTTTAGTCCTGCTTTAGTCCTGTTTTGGTCCTGCTTTAGACCTGCTTTAGTCCTGCTTTAGACCTGCTTTAGACCCGTTTTAGACCTGCTTTAGTCCTGCTTTAGTCCTGCTTTAGACCTGCTTTAGTCCTGCTTTAGTCCTGTTTTAGTCCTGCTTTAGACCTGTTTTAGTCCTGTTTTAGACCTGCTTTAGACCTGTTTTAGTCCTGCTTTAGACCTGCTTTAGTCCTGCTTTAGTCCTGTTTTAGACCTGCTTTAGTCCTGCTTTAGACCTGCTTTAGTCCTGTTTTAGTCCTGTTTTAGACCTGCTTTAGACCTGCTTTAGTCCTGTATTAGTCCTGTATTAGTCCTGCTTTAGACCTGCTTTAGACCTGTTTTAGTCCTGCTTTAGTCCTGCTTTAGACCTGCTTTAGTCCTGCTTTAGTCCTGCTTTAGTCCTGCTTTAGTCCTGTTTTAGTCCTGTTTTAGTCCTGCTTTAGTCCTGCTTTGGACCTGTTTTAGTCCTGTTTTAGACCTGCTTTAGACCTGTTTTAGTCCTGCTTTAGACCTGCTTTAGTCCTGTTTTAGTCCTGCTTTAGACCTGCTTTAGTCCTGCTTTGGACCTGTTTTAGTCCTGTTTTAGACCTGCTTTAGTCCTGCTTTAGACCTGTTTTAGTCCTGCTTTAGTCCTGCTTTAGACCTGCTTTAGTCCTGTTTTAGTCCTTCTTTAGACCTGCTTTAGTCCTGCTTTAGTCCTGTTTTAGTCCTGCTTTAGACCTGTTTTAGTCCTGCTTTAGTCCTGCTTTAGTCCTGCTTTAGTCCTGTTTTAGTCCTGCTTTAGACCCGTTTTAGACCTGCTTTAGTCCTGCTTTAGTCCTGCTTTAGACCTGCTTTAGTCCTGCTTTAGTCCTGTTTTAGTCCTGCTTTAGACCTGCTTTAGTCCTGCTTTAGTCCTGTTTTAGACCTGCTTTAGACCTGCTTTAGTCCTGTTTTAGACCTGCTTTAGTCCTGTTTTAGACCTGCTTTAGACCTGCTTTAGACCTGTTTTAGACCTGCTTTAGTCCTGCTTTAGTCCTGCTTTAGTCCTGTTTTAGTCCTGCTTTAGACCTGCTTTAGTCCTGCTTTAGTCCTGTTTTAGACCTGCTTTAGACCTGCTTTAGTCCTGTATTAGTCCTGCTTTAGACCTGCTTTAGTCCTGCTTTAGTCCTGTTTTAGACCTGTTTTTGTCCTGCTTTAGTCCTGCTTTAGTCCTGCTTTAGACCTGTTTTAGTCCTGCTTTAGACCTGTTTTAGTCCTGCTTTAGACCTGTTTTAGTCCTGCTTTAGTCCTGTTTTAGTCCTGTTTTAGTCCTGCTTTAGTCCTGCTTTGGACCTGTTTTAGTCCTGTTTTAGACCTGCTTTAGACCCGTTTTAGACCTGCTTTAGTCCTGCTTTAGTCCTGCTTTAGACCTGCTTTAGTCCTGCTTTAGTCCTGTTTTAGTCCTGCTTTAGACCTGTTTTAGTCCTGTTTTAGACCTGCTTTAGACCTGTTTTAGTCCTGCTTTAGACCTGCTTTAGTCCTGCTTTAGTCCTGTTTTAGACCTGCTTTAGTCCTGCTTTAGTCCTGCTTTAGACCTGCTTTAGTCCTGTTTTAGTCCTGTTTTAGACCTGCTTTAGACCTGCTTTAGTCCTGCTTTAGACCTGCTTTAGACCTGTTTTAGTCCTGCTTTAGTCCTGCTTTAGACCTGTTTTAGTCCTGCTTTAGTCCTGCTTTAGTCCTGTTTTAGTCCTGTTTTAGTCCTGCTTTAGTCCTGCTTTGGACCTGTTTTAGTCCTGTTTTAGACCTGCTTTAGACCTGTTTTAGTCCTGCTTTAGACCTGCTTTAGTCCTGTTTTAGTCCTGCTTTAGACCTGCTTTAGTCCTGCTTTGGACCTGTTTTAGTCCTGTTTTAGACCTGCTTTAGACCTGTTTTAGTCCTGCTTTAGACCTGCTTTAGTCCTGTTTTAGTCCTTCTTTAGACCTGCTTTAGTCCTGCTTTAGTCCTGTTTTAGTCCTGCTTTAGACCTGTTTTAGTCCTGCTTTAGTCCTGCTTTAGTCCTGCTTTAGTCCTGTTTTAGTCCTGCTTTAGACCTGCTTTAGACCTGCTTTAGTCCTGCTTTAGTCCTGCTTTAGACCTGCTTTAGTCCTGCTTTAGTCCTGTTTTAGACCTGCTTTAGTCCTGCTTTAGTCCTGCTTTAGACCTGCTTTAGTCCTGTTTTAGTCCTGTTTTAGACCTGCTTTAGACCTGCTTTAGACCTGCTTTAGTCGTGCTTTAGACCTGCTTTAGACCCGTTTTAGACCCGTTTTAGACCTGCTTTAGACCTGCTTTAGACCTGCTTTAGCCCTGCTTTAGACCTGCTTTAGACCTGCTTTAGTCCTGTTTTAGTCCTGCTTTAGACCTGCTTTAGTCCTGCTTTAGTCCTGTTTTAGACCTGCTTTAGACCTGCTTTAGTCCTGTTTTAGACCTGCTTTAGTCCTGTTTTAGACCTGCTTTAGACCTGCTTTAGACCTGTTTTAGACCTGCTTTAGTCCTGCTTTAGTCCTGCTTTAGTCCTGTTTTAGTCCTGCTTTAGACCTGCTTTAGTCCTGCTTTAGTCCTGTTTTAGACCTGCTTTAGTCCTGTTTTAGTCCTGTTT